>NC_138770.1:210289375-210361875 GCF_965119305.1 Pelophylax lessonae
TCGTCTTGTGTGCCTGGGGGAAAGTCAGGATGATTGAAAATTGGAAGTAAAGGCAAGGGTAAAGGTGCTATACTGTGGGAGTCAAAATCTGTATGGCATACTTTCCAAGTATCCCCAATAATAAGGTTCTAAGGCAGTTCCGGAGAGGACAGTCTAGGCAGCAAAAGAAGTGTCTGCAAGGGTACTGCAGAGGCTGCCTGTTCTACTGCCACCCATTGTTTCGAGGTTTTGTGTTTAGACCAATCCAAAGCCTTCGCCAGGTGTGAGGCAATGTAGTATAGTCGAACAAACTATTTAAAGTCATGGAAAACCTAAATATCAGCTTTAGGAGGGCGAAATTGAGAGAATATATTTTGGTCAAATCATTGGGGAGTTGAATGCCTACATACGTAAAGTAAGAAAGAGGTCCATTTAAACAAATTCTGCCTGGAGCTGTTGGCACACAACTCTAGGTTTAGTGAGATTCAGGGAAACTGATTTTCAATAGTTGATTTGTAAATTAGAGAGTTTTCCAAATGTTTTGAATTCAGAAATAAGATTCAGCAGGGTTAAAGTCGGGTTACAAAGGAATAACAGCAAGTCATCCACATCAGCTGAGATTTTGTGGATTCGGGGCCCTATAGTAAAGCCACTAATGCTGGGGTTAGCCTGAATTGAGTGTAGGAATGGTTACAAAATAATATAAAGATCAACGATAAGAACTGACCCCCCTTGTGCGTCCCCATACCTATGGGGAAGTGTTCTGAAAGGTTTTAAAAGGGGCTTCAAAGGCTATAGATACCCCAATTCAAGAAGTGAAGAGGATCACATGGCTACGGTGTGGAGAGTCAAGTGAAGGCTTAAATCTGTCTGGAATTTTCTGATGGTGACAATCACCTATATCATCTCCCCCTCACTGGCCTCATTCTCTGACTTCTCAGAACCAGCAGTGCCTGCAAGTGCTGCTAATGAATAATTTTCTTCTTTCTCCTCAAGGGTGCGTAGCAATCACTTTAATTTAATAGGACTTCTAGAGTGCTATTTTCCACCTTCTCAAGAAGTCACTTTTTTTAAGCACTGCTAATACACCCTTTTCCTCCTCTGTAAGGGTGCAGAGCAGCCACTTTTCTTTCTGGTGCTACTCCTTTGCCCTTTCCCTCCTCCTCAAGGACACATATCCGCCATTTTGTTTGAGACTGCTGCTACATTGCTAATGCTGCCCTTTTTATTTACTTCCATTTTCTCCACCTTCTCCTCCGTAGGAGTTCATAGGAGCTACTTTTTTTATATAATATGCTGCTCATGTGTCCAGTGCCATCTTAAGAGCAATAAAGGGCCCCAGGCAATGCAGTGCACTGGGGCCCTGCCTACACAATCACCCACGAGAATAAAAATGCAAATTATCGATAAGGCTAAATTTATGGGTACAGCAGTGCAAGGCTAATGACAGCTTCCAAGTTCGGCGGCTGGGTCCGGTGAACACACACACACACACGGACGGGAGTCAGACTCGACTGTCCTATGCGTGCCTGTCCCGTGGAGGCAGACAGGCATTCCTGCAGTTGTGGGCTCCCCCTCCACAGCCCAAGTGGCCTGACAGCAGCGCTGGGCCGACAGGCGCTTGCCACCTGCTAAGTTTGGCAGCGGGATGCACATGGGAATTGGGACTAATATTTAGCTGGGGCTAGGTCGCTGGGCAGGTGGGGCCCCCGGGCAACTTCCCACCGTGCCCATTCTGTAAGATGGCCCTGCA
This sequence comes from Pelophylax lessonae, assembly GCF_965119305.1. Lineage (NCBI taxonomy): Eukaryota > Metazoa > Chordata > Amphibia > Anura > Ranidae > Pelophylax > Pelophylax lessonae. Next base: position 210,291,108 of record NC_138770.1, read on the forward strand.
TGTGTACTTTCCCTCCCCTTTCTCCTCCTCAAAGCTACAAGGCACTACTCGCCTTTCTTGTGCTGCTCAGGTGCCCCTTTCCTTCTCCTTTCAGCTAATCCCTTCATAGCCCAACCAACTAGCTATGAGGAGTCAGCAGATTTTTTCTGTAGTGCTTCTGTTGGAGTGGAAGAATAAAAATAATTTCCCTAAATCATCTCCATGCCCAGCACCTTCATGCCATCTTTGTTAAACACCCCATTTATTTTAATTAGTGTCTTCTGCTACACCACATGCTACACATTATGCACAAAAGTTTGTTGGATTCTTTAGATCGCCAGGTATTCTTTCTGTACTGTGCACTGCGTATTTAAGAGATGTACCAAGTGTTCTTTTTTTTGTTTTTTTTTTTAGCCAAGCATGAATTTAAACTTTAGCTAATGTAGCAATATTTCCAGGCCTGAGGTGGGTCTGCCATCAGTACCGGTAACACTTCCAACACATTTAAGTTGTGAACCCAGGTGTGAGAACTGAGACGATGACCATTCCGGCATCTTTGGTTTGTTTGTTTTATTGTATTTAGGGGATGGGAGAAGGGAATGAGTGGAATACTCCTCTGGCTCTTCTAGGCTTAACTGGGACTTTGTACAAAAAATGCTCACTAACGCTGTCTTGGTGCCAGCTGAATGCCGACCAGCGCTTCCTGACGCTTCAAATGCTGCTTGACTGACTTAGAGCTGAAACCTCGACTTTAACTTGGATTGTTAACTCAGAAGCTCCAGGACTGTAGAACTCTTGACTCCTGATACTTAGTGTAGCTCAAAAGTTACTGAACAGCTCCCTCTAACCCTTCGCTGGCTGAGATAGCTCCTTGTCACTACTTGTGCTGCTGCAACTCTCAACTTTGTACACTTCACACTGCACACTGACTCTTCAGGGCCCAAACTGCAGGTACCCCCTCTAATATTTCAGGGTCCTCTGACTAGGTACCCCCTTTAATACTTCAGGGTCCTCTGACTAGACACCCCCCTTTAACAGCTAGCTGACTCCTGGATCCCTAGAACCTTCTTCGGAGTGGTCCCCTCTGACTCTAGGCAGACCCCCAGGGGCAGTCCACAGTACTCACGACGTTTGTAGGCTTTCCTGGAACTGGATCCCTTTCTCTCTCTCCGCTGGTTCTCGGCACACCGGATCCCCTCTGCAGCTCAACTCCATGCTCTTTGGATTCCCAGGCCGCCACCCGGGACACCCGCTTCCTCTGACAGGAGGAGAGACAGCCGTACTCTCCCTCCTGGGACTCTGCTTCCCGCCAAAGACGCTGCGTCATGTGTTCCTTTCAGAACTTATACCCACTCCCAGAATCCTCTGTGGCAGAATCTGCCTTCTGGGGTAGATACAGGCCTGAGTGTGTCTCTGATTGGGTTTCCTCCACTGTCCAATGAGAATCCTCTCATAGAGCCAGTGGGGAGGGCAACCCGGAGCAACCGGATGAGGGAAATTAAACATGTGGGAGGAAAGAGCAAGCATCAATAAAAGATAAACGTTGAATCCAATGGCCATAGGCTGCTTGACCCTCCTCACATTGACTTTTACGGACTAAAAGGTTGTGTATGGTATGTAATATGACATGTATGTACTATTTGTTTTACACACTTTATTATTTACAAAACAAACAGAATTTCTATTTCCATTTTTATTGTTTTTTTCCTTGGGACACTGTCCCTGCCCTGGTAAAGCAAACACTGACAAGGATGGCAACACAAACTGGGTTCTAGATTTTTATAAAAAAAAGTCCTAGGCCAAAATACCACTGTGTCCCTATGCAAAAATGACAAAGGTGGCATGCCTTTCCACAATGCAGGGGGAAGGACAGGAAGCAGCAAATAGATGGAGCAAATTTATGGGTGGGGGAAGTGAAAGCTTTAGCAAAAAGAGAAGTGTAGAATGCTACGGCCATAGGCTGCCTGCACTTTCTCAAATTTTCTTTTGACATTCTTAACCACTTGCTGATTGCCTCCCCCCCCCCCCCCCCCCCCCGCAGTAAAATGTGGTCAGTCGGCTCATATGGGCAAAATCAGGTACCTGTACGTCGGCTCTGTTTTCAAGGTTTAGGGCACACACCCCAAGCCTACTCCTGTTGTGATTGGACACAGAGGGATTTAGTCAACAAGTTTCAGCCAATGATTCATGGCTTAGACCTGCTGATGGGTTGTGTCCAAACGCAGCACAGAACCCTGTGTTGACAAACACACAGGGCTTTGTACAGAGGGAACAATCTGTTCTTTTGGGAGAAGTAACAAACAGATATTTAATTAAAAGCAGCAAATATTACTCACATTAATACTTGTCACACACTTAACTCCTTGATTACCCCTAGATGTTAACCCCTTCCCAGTCAGTGTCATTAGTTCAGTAACATTATTGTATAGCAGGGGTCTTCAAACTTTGGCCCTCCAGTTGTTCAGGAACTACAATTCCCATCATTCCTAGTCATGTTTGGGAATGTCAGAGTTTTACAATGCCTCATGGGATGCGTAGTTCCGCAAACAGCTGGAAGGCCGTAGTTTGAGGATCCCTGGTGTATAGTACTATCACTGTATTAGTGTCACTGGTGATGTCTGTGTCAGTGTACCCTCCTCAGCCAGCGTCAGATTGCCCACCGCACAGTACCAGTATAAGTCGCTGATCACCACCATTACTAGAATTATAATAAAAAAATAAATAAATATATTTCTTCACAAAAACCAATCAATATACACTTATTGGGATTTTTTTACCAAAGACATGTAGCAGAATACATTTTTGTCTAAATTTTTTTTTTTTTTTTTTTAATTTGATCGTTTTTTCGTTTATATCACAAAATATAAAAAAACCCAGTGGTGATCAAATACCACCAAAAGAAAGCTCTATTTGTGTGAAAACAAATATATATATATTTAATTTGGTTACAAAGTTGGTAGCATAGCATCAGCTGTATACCCTGCAATGTGAATGCAGCACATGTGTGTTTACACTGCACAGCATTGTGTGTGTTTTTATGGCCTGCTATTATTTACCATTTTGTGACTCATTTTAAATTTATTGTATATTTCATTAAATGCTTTTTTGGTAACGTATTAGGTACGTGCACCTTCCAATCTTTTTTTTTTCTTTAGGTACAGCATTCCATGGCCACACATTTACAAGTTAAAGTAGCGCAGTGCTAAAAAGCAAAAAATGGCCTTGTCATAAAGGGGTTAAAACCTTCCATTGGTCAATTGGTCAAAAACCAGAGAGGTAGTCTGGAGGAGGACAACTGTCATAAACTGAAGATGGCGTATGTTGTGTTTGTGGCAGGTAGTTACAATTTATGTACACATTGTATTATTTACATTTTCTAAAAAGTTAATACTTTTTATTTAAAAAGTTTTTTGTTTTTTTTGTATTCCCATTCTTACCCATGTGAAACAAATATGGACAGAGTGGTACTGTGTACTACCTTTATAGGAAAAATAAAGTCCTAAGCCTAAACACCACTTTAACCCTATGCAAAAAAAAAAAAAAAAAATGGTTCCTTATAGGATGCAGAGGTAATGGATGCAAGTAGAGAGAAGAGTGCATAGAAAAGCAAATGAGGTCCTAATCAAGGTGTGAGAGGTCAAATGTTTATGAAACAAGAAGGAAAGGGCAGAACCTTAACCTTTCACAGTGCTGAGAGTTAAATACTGGGGAGGGTCTGGCTTATCTATATGCCCTTGTATTGGCCGTTTAAAGCCATCTGACCAAAGTTCAAAGGTCAAGTAATTCTCTATTGGTAATTGGTTGCTAGGAAGCAAAATCAAGCATTAGTTCACCATGTCTTTAACCACTTCTGGACCTTTATTGCGATACGGCACTGCGTTATTTTAACTGACAATTGTGCGGTCGTGCGAAGCTGTACCCAAGTAAAATTGATGTTCTTTTTTTTCCCAACAAATACATTTTTCTTTTGGTGGTACTTGATCACCTCTGCGATTTTTATTTTTTGTGCTATAAACTAAAAAAGAGCGACAATTCGGAAAAAAACAAAACATTTTTTTACATTCTGCTATATAACATTCCCAATAAAAAAAATGTTAAAATCAAATTTTTTCATCAATTTAGGCCAATATGTATTCTGCAGCATATTTTTGTAAAAAAAAAAAAATCCCAATAAGTGTATATTGATTGGTTTGCGAAAAAGTTATCACATCTACAAACTAGGGGAAAGATTTATTTCATTTTTATTTATTTTCTTACTAGTAATGGTGGCAATCAGCAATTTTTAGTGGGACTGCAACATTGCAGGGGACAGATTGGACCCCTAACTGACATTTTTGACACTTTTAGGGGGACCAGCGACATTAATACAGTAATCAGTGCTAAAAATGTGCACTGTTACTGTACTAATGACACTGGCAGGGAAGGGGTTAACACCAGGGGCGAACAAATGGTTAAATGTGTCAATAGGGGGTGCTTTATACCTGTGTGTGTGTGTGTGTGTGTGTGTGTGGGGGGGGGGGGGTTGGGTTTGCTAAATAAGATGAACACAGGATCCTTGTGTTCATAACTGACAGAACAGTGGTCTGCTGTGTTTACAACGACAGACTGCCGTTCTTTCTCCACGGAGAGTGATCGTGGGTGCCCATTGGTAATCGCGGCCACCAGGCCCACTGACTGGCTCCCCCTGTAGCCACTAGCGGTCCTGTAAAATGACGTACAGTTACGTTGTTTTGCAGGACAGAGCCAACCCGCTGCAGTATATGTACTGCTGGCTGTCCGCAAGTGGTAAATAAGCTGGATTCACCTCAAATCCATGCTTGACCTGAACCGGAATATCATCCCTAATTGAAGGCAATCATGGTATTTAGCATTTATCACCTTTATTTGCAGAAGCTTCTCCTCATGTGCATAAAGAACACATTAAAGCGCTGCATTAATGATGCTGAGGGGAGTGTAATGATGGCATAAATACTATGGAGATGATTTACTAAAACTGGAGATAGCAAAGGCTGTGCATAAAAAAACAATCAGTTTCCAGGTTTTGTTTTATCAAAGCTACATTGAAGAAGCTGAAGTAAAAGCTGATTGGCTATAATGCACAGCTGCACCAGATTTTACACTCTGCAGTTTTAATAAGTCAACCCTATGACTGGGATGATATCGCTAAGTGCCCGGAGCTATGGAGCACCCCCTCCCCTCATTGTTATTTGTAAAGTGCAGTGGATTATGTTGGCAATACATGCAGTAAATAAGTAAAATAGACGCATTAGCCAAGATATCACTTTGGATCAGCAGTATTGTTGATAATTTTACTTCTGGCAAGGTTAGTTGGTTCAGCCCTGTTTGTCTGCTATGAAGGATAAAGTTTGTGGCCTATTTTTAATCTTTTTATTATAAACAGGAAAACACTATAATTTAGTTTAAACTCAACTAACAGATACATGTCTGCTGGCATTATTTTACCTAAATTGTATCAAAGCATGCACAGAGTGTATAGCATGGCAACCCAACTGATAAGAGGTATGAAGGACCTCAACTATAAGGAAAGATTGGCTGAACTGAATTTTTTCTCTATTGAGAGGAGGTGTTTAACCACTTTACCGCTGCTCACTGAGCTGCTACTGCGGCAAAGTGGTTCGTTATCGTCTGGCGACGTCTGACCTACGTCGCCAAACATTTCCCTCTCTCGGCGGCGCGCGCGCGCCGCCGGTGGCTCGCTCCTGCTGTATTCAGTCACAGCGGGAGTCGGGCCAGGGGAGGAGCGGCGGTAATCACCGCCGCTCTTCCCCGATCGTCAGGGAATCGAGTGTGGAGATCCGCCCGCTTGTGTAAACAAGGTTAATTAAGGTCACTAGCCTGTGAGGGTCTGGAGGTCTGGGGGAGCGAGCGCGCGCCCGCGGAGGCGTGCTCCCGCTCCAGCGCGGTCACGGACCCCCCCGCGCGTGTGACCAGCGGACCCGATGTCCGCAGGTCACTCGGCAATCGTCGGGGGAGAGGGAGAATGTCAGGCAGCTTGTGTAAACAAGCCACCTGTCATTCTCCTCGCTGTAAAGACACTGATCACACGGATCTACTATGTAGATCCGTTGATCAGTGTCCTTACAGCTCAAGCCACAGCCAATCACAGTAGAAAGCACGCCCCTAGGGACACACACAGCCCCTCCCTCCCAAATAAAGTTAACCCCTTCACTACCAGTGTATTTTTACAGTAACAGTGCATATGTATAGCACTGATTACTGTAGAAATGTCACTGGTAACCCCAAAAGTGTCAAAAATGTCAGTCAAGGGTCCGATCTGTCCGCCGCAATGTCGCAGTACCGCAAAAAAAATCGCAGATCGCCGCCATTACGCGTTAAAAAAAAAAACAACAAAAATGACAAAAATCTTTCCCTTTGTTAGTAAACGCGATAACTTTTGCGCAAACCAATAAAAATACGCTTTTTGCGATTTTTTTTACCAAACATAGGTAGGATAAAACAAATTGGCCGAAAATGTTAAAAAATGTTGATTTTTACATTTTTTTTTGGGTAATTTCATATAAAAAATGTGAAAAATATTGCTATTTTTGCAAAATTGTCGCTCTTTTTTTGTTTATAGCGCGTGATCAAAAAATCGCACAGGTGATCAAATACCACCAAAAGAAAGCTCTGTTTGTGGGAAAAAAAGGACGTCAAATTCGTTTAGGTACAGCGTCGCACGACCGCGTGAATTGTCCGTTAAAGTCACGCAGTGCCGAATCACAAAATACCCCCTGGTCTTTTAGCAGAAAAATCCTCCGGGGCTTAAGTGGTTAAGTGACAGGCAGGGTCAGATTGCAGGGTTCAACATAGCTGAACCTGCGATCTGTCCCTGTGTCACTCAGTCACCTCCCCCCACACACGTCACTAAGCACCAGGCATACATTAACCCCTCCCTCTCCAATAAAAATTAACCCCTTCCCTGCCAGTGTCATTTTTACAGTGACAGTGCATATGTATAGCACTGATTACTGTAGTAATGTCACTGGTACCCCCAAAAGTGTCAAAAATGTCAGTCAAGGGTCCGATCTGTCCGCCGCAATGTCGCAGTCCCGCAAAAAAAATTGCAGATCGCCGCCATTACTCGTTAAAAAAAAAACACCAAAAATGACAGAAATCTTTCCCTTAGTTAGTAAACGCAATAACTTTTGCGCAAACCAATCAAAATACGCTTATTGCAATTTTTTTTACCAAAAATATGTAGGAGAAAACAAATTGGCCTAAAATGATAAAAATGTTGATTTTTAAATTTTTTGGGGGGGGAATTTCATATAAAAAAATGTGAAAAATATTGTTATTTTTTCAAAATTGTCACCCTTTTTTTGTTTATATGTCACCTTTAAATTGTTCTTCTACTAAACTTTCTGCATAGGTATTCACTTTAAGGTCATTGTAAATGACAAGGGAGCAATCTGCATCTGGAGGAAGACTGCATACAAAAATGATTCCTTAAATTAGAGCTGTATAAAAATGGAAAAAGCTCCCTCAGGAACCCCTTGGGAACTAGTTGCCACCATTTTAGTTCAATGTTTGAAAAAAGATGAAAGAATTCCTAAGTGCACAGGATATTTCTTGATAACATTTATAAGCGATACCAACGAGGACAACAGAAATTGTTGATCCAGGGTATGTTCAACTGCTTTGGAGGATTTTTTCCCTTTCTCTGGTCCTCTGGATCAGTGTAGCTATAAGGGTCTACTAATAGGATTTTTCAATTTTTTAAATGTTTTTATTAGTTTTATTGGTAACTATGCATCGCCAAACACAAATATTACATATTCGAAGATAATTAGGGATTGCAAATAAATACAGAAGTTTGAGCATCTGGAAACCATGGTCTGCTGCATCAACTGTCACCAGTACCTGAAGGAATACATTATCAAAAAAGTACAAGCTGGTAAAGCATCACTGTAAGAATACAGCATGTTAAATGATGTTTGCTGATTTCAGTCAGATCATTTAGAAAGTGTCATGTCTATGGATAGCAGTAAACCCCACAGCTGGTCATTGTCAAGTGAACAGACAATAATTTAGTTGTATGGTTTGCAATTGTAGTTTCCCCAGGCATAACACTGGGACATTCTGTACCTGGCTAAAATTTCTTCTACAACCCAATTCCAAAAAAGTTGGGACACTGTATAAATTGTGAGTAAAAAAGGAATGGACTAATTTACAAATCTCATAAACTTATATTTTATTCACAATATAATATAGATAACATATCAAATGTTAAAAGTGAGACATTTTGAAACGTCATGCCAAATATTGGCTCATTTTGGATTTCATGAGAGCTACACATTCCAAAAAAGTTGTGACAGGTAGCAATAAGAGGCCGGAAAAGTTAAATGTACATACAGTATAAGGAACAGCTGGAGGACCAATTTGCAACTTATTAGGTCAATTGGAAACATGATTGGATATAAAAAGAGCCTCTGAGAGTGGCATTGTCTCTCAGAAGCCAAGATGGGCAGAGGATCACCAATTCCCCCAATTCTGCAGCAAAACATTGTGGAGCAATATCAGAAAGGAGTTTATCAGAGAAAAATTGCAAAGAGTTTGAAGTTATCATCATCTACAGTGCATAATATCATCCAAAGATTCAGAGAATCTGGAACAATCTCTGTGCGTAAGGGTCAAGGCCAGAAAACCATACTGGATGCCCGTGATCTTCGGGCCCTAAGACGGCAGTGCATCACATACAGGAATGCTACTGTAATGGAAATCACAACATGGGCTCAGGAATACTTCCAGAAAACATTGTCGGTGAACACAATCCACCATGCCATTTGCCGTTGCCAGCTAAAACTCTATAGGCCAAAAAAGAAGCCATATCTAAACATGATCCAGAAGCGCAGACATTTTCTCTGTACCAAGACTCATTTAAAATGGACTGTGGCAAAGTGGAAAACTGTTCTGTGGTCAGACGAATCAAAATTTGAAGTTCTTTTTGGAAAACTGGGACACCATGTCATCCGGACTAAAGAGGAAAAGGGCAACCCAAGTTGTTATCAGCGCTCAGTTCAGAAGCCTGCATCTCTGATGGTATGGGGTTGCATGAGTGCGTGTGGCATGGACAGCTTACACATCTGGAAAGGCACCACCAATGCTGAAAGGTATATCCAAGATCTAGAACAACATATGCTCCCATCCAGATGTCGTCTCTTTCAGAGAAGACCTTGCATTTTCCAATATGACAATGCCAGACCACATACTGCATCAATTACAACATCATGGCTGCGTAGAAGAAGGATCCGGGTACTGAAATGGCCAGCCAGCCTGCAGTGCAGATCTTTCACCCATAGAAAACATTTGGTGCATCATAAAGAGGAAGATGTGACAAAGAAGACCCAAGACTGTTGAGCAACTAGAAGCCTGTATTAGACAAGAATGGGACAACATTCCTATTCCTAAACTTGAGCAACTTGTCTCCTTAGTCTCCAGACATTTGCAGACTGTTATAAAGAGAAGAGGGGATACCACACAGTGGTAAACATGGCCTTGTCCCAACTTTTTTGAGATGTGTTGATGCCATGAAATGTAAAATCAACTTATTTTTCCCTTAAAATGATACATTTTCTCAGTTTAAACATTTGATATGTCATCTATGTTGTATTCTGAATAAAATATTGAAATAAGTGTTCCCTTCACTGGAACCAAGGTGCCAAGCCCAACCCCTGAAAAACAACCCCATACCATAATCCCCCCTCCATCAAATGATTTGGACCAGTGCACAAGGCAAGGTCCATAAAGACATAGAAGAGCGAGTTTGGGGTGGAGGAACGTTACTGGTCTGACCTCAACCCTATAGAGCCCGATAGAACACCTTCGGGATGAATTAGAGCAGAGCCTGCGAGTCAAGACTTCTTGTCTAACATCAGTGCCTGACCTCACAAAGACGCTTCAGGAAGAATGGTCAAACATTCCCATAGACACACTCCTAAACCTTGTGCACAGCCTTTGCAGAAGAGTTAAGCTGTTATAGCTGCAAAGGGTGGGCCAACTCAATATTGAATCCTATGGCCTAAGACTGGGATGCCATTAAAGTTCATGTGCGTGTAAAGGCAGGCGTCCCAATACTTTTGTTAATATAGTGTATTTTACAGGGAATATAGTGCACAACTCACCTTGCATACTCTTAGCCCCGGTTCACACTTATGCGAGTGCGGGAAGGCTGCGAATCCGCAGCCTGTTCCCGCATCGCACACGCACCCCCGGCAGTTCACACTGCCATATGCGATACGCTGGGGGTGTCAATGTAATCTTAACGACACCCCCAGTTTGATCGCATATCGCAGTGCGATCTTGCAGTTCGCACAGGATCGGATCGCACAAGTGTGAACTGCTGTGCGATCCGATCCTGATGCGGCTGCCAAAAAGGGTCCCTGTGCGTCTTTGCTGCGGGTGAGGTGCGAGTTTAGCCATACAAAGTGTATGGCTAAACTCGCACCGCACAGCCGATCGCATGTAATGAAGGAGCTGTGCGCTCCGACATTACATGCGAACCCGGCACTCGCACAAGTGTGAACCGGGACTAAGGGACCAGGTAATGCTGTCAGTCCTCTATTAACGGCTTTATCATCTTCTCTACTGTCATGCATGCACAATCAGGTGGTACAGATACCAATAGTCGAACTTATATGACTGATCAACGTTTTAAACAATGATGTACTCATACATATATTATAGAAATACATCTATTCTACTGTAATGTTCCTTTCCTGGATTATATCAGCATATCACAGAGTGGAAATAGGGGAAGGGTGGATCCCAATCTAAAAGGGAGAACACATCTGGTGACAGGGCACCGGGGAGAAAAACCTATGCTGAGGATAAGCCAGAAAAGGAAAATTGTGTATAGCATAGATGAATAACAGTATTCTGTTTTCCTGGCTTATCTTATGTCAACATAGCACAAGATGTATTTAGATTCAAAAACAGAGAGGGAAAAAAATGACTACTGAATGCAAAAAGAATTGATTACACTGATAAAGCAGCGGAAAGTACTGAAGATCCAAAATGGCTCAGTCTCCTGCTGATCACATCCAGTCTATAGTGTCTAATGAACAGGAAATCAGAAATCTGACTGATTGCTTTACAGGTGCCATCTGAAAAAAGATTGACATGGGCAGCTCTCAGAGTAAAAATTAACAATATGCTGAAGACATACCAACAGTCACCAGCAGCACAAAAAATGAATGCACAGAATACATGGTAGGACATTCAGACAGGAAGGGCGAAGGAACATGAAAAGCATGAGCCAGCCATTAACCGATTGATAGCAGAACCAGGTATATTGCCTGAAGACGGAGAATCAAGGAGCAGGATGGTGAGCAGTTGAACACCAAACAGGTTCTTTAAAAAACTCATCCATGCCTGCCCCAAAAAAGAAAAATATCAGCTGGCCATGGGGTGGGCTGCTGGCATGTAGCAGAAGTGTCGAAAGAACTCGGCCATGTTACTAGGCAACCACAAGTTCGCCCCATTGAGACTGTACCATGCCATTAACTTGGAATCAATTGCAGTTGTACAGAGGAATCAATTGGAGCTGTATATAGGGAAAAAGTTGTCTCTGCTTTTGTCACTATCATGTTGGGCATCCCATAATTCCAAACCCTATTCAAGTTATTACCCCCTAATAAAAGCACATACAGTAACAAAGCTCAAGGACTGTTCACTGTGTTGGGATGAAAGCTGAAGCTGTTGTGTGCCTACGGGAGAAGTGCTATATACACTGTATTACAAAAAGTATTGGGACGCCTACCTTTACACGCACATGAACTTTAATGGCATCCCAGTCTTAGTCCGTAGGTTTCAACATCAAGTTGGCTCACCCTTTGCAGCTATAACAGCTTCAGCTCTTCTGGGAAGGCTGTCCACAAGGTTTAAGAGTGCGTCTATGGGAATGTTTGACCATTCTTCCAGAAGCGCATTTCTGAGGTCAGGACTCTGTGCAGGCCAGTCAAATTCCTCCACCTCAAATTGACTTATTCATGTCTTAATGGATCTTGCTTTGTACACTGGTCCAAATCATTTGGTGGAGGGGAAATATGGTGTGGGGTTGTTTTTCAGGGGTTGGGCTTGGCCCATTAGTTCCAGTGAAGGGAACTCTTAAGGCATCAACATACCAAGACATTTTGGACAATTATACCCTCCCAAGTTTGTGGGAACAATTTGGGGATGGCCCTTTCCTGTTCCAACATGACTGCTTACCAGTGCACAAACTAAGGCCCATAAAGAGAACTTGACTGAACTGCACAGAGTCCTGATCTCAACCCGATAGAACACATTTGGGATGAATTAGAGTGAAGAATGCAAGCCAGGCCTTCTCATCCACATCAGTGCCTGACCTCACAAATTCACTTTTGTAAGAATGGTTAAACATAGCATAGACACACTCCTAAACTGTGTGGACAGCCTTCCTAGAACAGTTGCAGCTGTTATAGCTGCAAAGGATGGGCCAACTCAATATTATTACCTACGGACTAAGACTGGGATGCTATTAAAGTTCATGTGCGTGTAAAGGCAGGTGTCCCAATACTTTTGGTAATATAGTGTATATAGTAGGTGTCCTAAAGCAAAAATCAAAAAAGAACACTGGAGTGAAGATACTTACTCATTCTTATGGATTGAGAGGGTCATCCTATTGGGTTAGAGAGGTGGACCCACCATGCCATGCTAACACAATGTCAGACAGGAAGTACGAGGGTTTTTCAAAAAGAACCCTAGTACATATACATAAATACATCCATACATCTGAGTGTAAAGCATTTTCTATAAAACTCGGAGGTGACATGATCCAGTTATTGCATCCTATTGTAAAGCCAGGACTTTGAAAATAGAATGGCCACATTTTTGTCTATGAAATATCAAATGAGAATAGAAGTGAATGTTGTGGCATTAAAGATGGGCCTTGTTGACAGGCAGGTGTGGCTTATCTAAATTGAGCTAAAGTGTGATTAAACTTGTGGCATTTAGTCATAATATGCACATGAAGTTTTCGCTTACATTATGATAATCAAAAGATATTTTTCCATCTAAGGTAGCTTACAGTTTCTCTCACAAAAGTGCCATTTTTTTAAGTGCATAATACAACCAAAAACAAATTTGCCCATGGGACTTTAGATGAGGCTACACACTCACACACATTGTACCATAAAATTCAAATAATTTAATTTGACAATATTGAAAATGGTAAGTACATACAATAAAAACATGTTGGACTGATCAGTGGTATCCATTGCAAAAAATACAAACAATATTATAAAATATACAATAGCAGTGTGGATCTGCATTCAATGCGTATATAACCATATGTTGAACATGACAGATTGTAGTAACCTTGTACTGTACTGACGCGTTTCGCGAAATATGATTCGCTTCTTCAGAGTAGGTTTCTATCATGTATCTACAAAGTAAAAAATGTTATCAATATTACAACATGTGTCTGTACAGAGTGTTCAATGTGAAAAGGAGCAAACATGAGGGCTCCATACTCACTGAGTCAGTTTCAGCATGAAAGCGTTGGATACGCTGGTCCATAAAAACGTCTAACCCGGGAGCTGTGGGGGAGACTCCAGTGGGCACGGGGATCGTATGGAGACTAATGTTGCCCTAATTCATACCAACCCTTGTGCATTTTTTAGACCATTAGGATCACCCATGCCCAATAACTATCTTCAATATATATTCCAATATTTTTTACACTAATATATATGTATAAAAATATATATATAAAATTATATATACACTACCCTCACACAATCATCACTGATTGGCTCTTTGGGTTGATTTCTCCAACCTAACACAGGTATACGGACATACACTCTGGTAATCTTCATCCTGCTCTCCATACGATCCCCGTGCCCACTGGAGTCTCCCCCACAGCTCCCGGGTTAGACGTTTTTATGGACCAGCGTATCCAACGCTTTCATGCTGAAACTGACTCAGTGAGTATGGAGCCCTCGTGTTTGCTCCTTTTCACATTGAACACTCTGTACAGGCACATGTTGTAATATTGATAACATTTTTTACTTTGTAGATACATGATAGAAACCTACTCTGAAGAAGCGAATCATATTTCGCGAAACGCGTCAGTACAGTACAAGGTTACTACAATCTGTCATGTTCAACATATGGTTATATACGCATTGAATGCAGATCCACACTGCTACTGTATATTTTATAATATTGTTTGTATTTTTTGCAATGGATACCACTGATCAGTCCAACATGTTTTTATTGTATGTACTTACCATTTTCAATATTGTCAAATTAAATGATTTGAATTTTATGGTACAATGTGTGTGAGTGTGTAGCCTCATCTAAAGTCCCATGGGCAAATTTGTTTTTGGTTGTATTATGCATACTTTTTGGGATGGAGGCACGCTACTCAGTTGGTCGATCCAGGTCACACCCCTTGTTTCTTGTATACATTTTTTTAAGTGACACTACAAAAACAAACAACAATAACAAAAAGGCTCAATGTTGTGGAGCAAACTCACTGGGGAAAGCTCCTGTCTAGTAAACAGGAAATCCTGAGTTCAAATTTCAGCAGTGTCTTCCTTGGAGTCTCTCCAAAGGGTTCCAGTGAGTTTGCTCCACAACGTTGCGCCATTTGATGTTCCTGTGTTCACACTAATTGTATCTACCGCTTGTGAACTACTGAAACAATGTAAGTTTTCTACCTTTTAATAAAACTTTACCAGTAATGATTTTACACTATGAGGAGGCCTTTTGTTTTTTTGGGCACTTGGGTTCCTGTGGCTTAACCAAAATTGGAGGAGACGGTGACAACTACTGGGAGACTATTGTACCTTTAGGCTGCATTCACATGTCAGCTTATAATCGCGGGCAGAACCGCCGCGGTTCCGCCCGCGATTCGGAGATTTATTGCAAATCGCGGGACGCCTAGCGTTGCCCGTTGATTTGCAATAGCCCCCCAAACGCCGAGCGATGTTGCCGCGATTTACGCCCGCCGAATCGCGGCAACATCGCGCAAACAAAATCGCGGGACGCAATACGCTCCAAAAAAGTACAAGAGCTTCTTTGGAGCGTATTGCGTCCCGCGATTTTGTTTGCGCAATGTTGCCGCGATTCGGCGGGCGTAAATCGCGGCAACATCGCTTGGCGTTTGGGGGGCTATTGCAAATCAACGGGCAACGCTAGGCGTCCCGCGATTTGCAATAAATCTCCGAATCGCGGGCGGAACCGCGGCGGTTCTGCCCGCGATTATAAGCTGACATGTGAATGCAGCCTAAAGGATATAACCTCCCTGCCTGTCTGACTCTTTACTGCTGGTATTTGAGTCCATGAATTCTGGTAAGCGCTCCTGGCTCAATCCTTTGGTGATGGTCCCACTCATGGTGACATCATTTTACTTTTGGATACGTGAAGCCCTGTCATTTGTTGGATATGGACATATACTTAAGTGAACTATTTTCACTTTATTGAGGACTGTTTCCACCACTTTCTCCAATTTAGGATGGTTTAAGTTGGTTCATCATTGCCTATTTGCACATTTATGTATATTGCACATTTTTTGCACTTTATTGATCGTTGCTATATGCACATGTTATATACTACGTTTGATGTTATTATTTACACACTTGTTACTTTCCAATGTTGTTGATACGCATCTGCCACACTATACTTTTGTGTTTAACCACTTAAGCCCCGGAAGATTTTACCCCCTTCCTGACCAGGGCCTATTTTGCGATTCGGCACTGCGTGACTTTAACGGACAATTGCACGGTTGTGCGACGCTGTACCTAAACAAATTTGACGTCCTTTTTTTCCCACAAACAGAGCTTTCTTTTGGTGGTATTTGATCACCTGTGCAATTTTTTGATCATGCGCTATAAACAAAAAAAGAGCGTCAATTTTGCAAAAATAACAATATTTTTCACATTTTTTATATGAAATTCCCCCCCAAAAAATGTAAAAATCAAAATTTTTTAACATTTTAGGCCAATTTGTTTTATGCTACATATGTTTGGTAAAAAAAATCGCAAAAAGCGTATTTTGATTGGTTTGCGCAAAAGTTATTGCGTTTACTAACTAATGCCTCGTACACACGCAACGATTGTTGGCCGACCGATCAGCCGTCTTTTGTCCAGTGTTGTTGTGTTGGTTGAAATGTGCTCTAGACTGCACACAAATTTTTTCGGCCAACAACAACCAACTTCAGAAGTGATGTCATGTGCTGGTTTACTTTCCGTGTGTTTTTTCTTCTCTGAGCATGCCCAGTCTTTCTCATCTGATTTTTGTCTGCCGAAATCTGTACTGACTGATGAACAATCGGCCGTTCTGTTGACGGCCAACAAAAATTTTATAGCATGCACACCAGATTTTGTTCGGCTGAAAAGTCGCATTCGGTTGTCGGAAGCATCATACTAACAAGCCGACAATCGGCCGATCGGACGTTGGTCGAAAATTCACGGCCAACAATCGTTGTGTGTGTACGAGGCATAAGGGAAAGGTTTTTGTCATTTTTGTTGTTTTTTTTTTTAACGAGTAATGGCGGCGATCTGCGATTTTTTTTGCGGGGCTGCGACATTCTGGCGGTCAGATCGGACACTTGACTGACATTTTTGACACTTTTGGGGTTACCAGTGACATTACTACAGTAATCAGTGCTATGCATATGCACTGTTACTGTAAAAATGGCACTGGCAAGGAAGGGGTTAACTTTATTTGAGAAGGAGGGGTTAAGTGTGTCCCTAGCGGCGTGCTTCTAACTGTGATTGGCTGTGGCTTGAGGTGTAAGAACAGAGATCAACGGTCCTACATAGCAGAACCCTATGATCTCCATTCTTACACAGGGGAGAATGACAGGCGGCTGTGTTTACATTAGCCACCTGCCTTTCTCCCGCTGTAACAGACAATCGCGAGTGCCAGGCGGACATCGGGTCCGCCGCTCACACGCGCGGGGGGTCCGTGAGCAAACGGGAGCGGGAGTGCACCTCCAGCGGGGCGCGCTCGTTTCCCTAGAGCCTCACAGGCTAGCGACGTAGACCTACGTCACTTTGCCTGTGAGGGGCTGACTGCCGACGTAAATCGTCGTTAGGCAGTCGGCAAGTGGTTAATGCACTAACTGTTGCTCCGCTCCCTATACATGAGGTAGCTATGTTGAATGGTTTATATAACTATAACTGGTTATAACTAGTACTTTATACGATAGTTCACTTTATCGGTAATTCAACTAGCGCAGCACTTTCTATCCCCTCTCTTATTGTATTACAACATTGTGTTGTAGTGCTTGCAGCTTATTTTGAGGACAGGGGCGTGGTTATTACTTATATACACTTTTAGCCCCCGTTCACATTAAGGCGACCTGTGAGGCGACCTGGTCGCCTCACAGGTCGCCGTAGGTCGCCTCCCATAGGGAAGCTGCGGACCCGTTCTAATAGCAGCGACACAAGTCGCTCCGACTTAGAAAAAGCTTTCGGAGCTTCTTTGGGGCGACCAGGAGGCGACCGCCATAGACTTCAATGTTATGAAGTCCGTGGCGGCCGCTCCGAGGTCGCGGCGCGCTGCTCGCACCGTGACCTCGAAGTAGCGTCGCCCCTATGTGAACGGGGGCTAATAATAACAAAACAATATTTACACATTGGGCCCTATGTACACAGAATTTTTTTGATGCTGCTCCAAGGGGCGTCTGGCGTTTTTTATTTTTTGCCTCTAACTGCCTTTGCATGTTAGCCTATGTATCCATACAGACATAGGCATTGAGAGGAGTTTAGAGGCAGAAAAAAACACTACCAGTGCATCCAGAAACAGTGGTGTTTTAGCAGAAAAGTGCACCTAAATGCATGTAAACATGTCTAATCATGAGTTAATGCTAGGTTCGTTTAGTACCCAAGCTTTACTTCATTTCAGTGGCAAGAATAAATTATTATTTTGGACAACCAAGAGCTTGACGCGCCTAAACGCGTTACAGGCATTTACAAGCATCAAGTGGTTTCTCTGCCAAAACAACACTGCATCTAGAAAAGATATAAAAAAAGTCCAGTATGCATGAAGCCTTAAAGTGTTACTAAACCCACAACAATAAAATCAGTCTGTATATGTAGTAAAGCATGCTTGTTATAGTCACTGTAAAACCTAAGGGGTCAATTGTCCGCATTGTGTAAAAAGGCTGTTTAATACTGTCTTCTTTGATCATATCCTTCTTTTACTGTCCCCAATCCATCTGCTTAGTTTGGTTTGTATTGCTATTTTTTTTTCTTGGGAGAGTGCATGTGATCCGCACAGGGCCAATCAGCACTGTCTAGACAGAGGGTCAGGGGTCCTGCAGCCTCATCGGACAGCCAGAGTAGAATGAAAACTCCTCCTACAAGCTTTACCCAGACACTGATAGAATTCACAACTCTAACTGCTGATGAGAAAAGGCATTTAGCAGTTTATATTTACTACAATAATTGTATTTCCATGTTCTGTGTACTGTGAGAGACTAGATATAGTGAATGCAGGCTCCTGGGTTTAGTAACACTTTAAGTTTACTTTTACCCAAGAAAAAAGAAAAACAAACACTACCAGTGCTTTGAGGTCCTCCTCAAAGAGATGGCTACACAGGCGACACGTCAAATATACGGTCCAGTGCTTGGAGGATGCAGCCCTCCTCAGATAAGGGAATCCAATGTGGGACTACAAAAACAATAAAGGGGAAGGCGCATTATCCAAGTAAAAAGATGATTTTTTAAAATAGAACGAAACCAATAAACTGCATACTCAAAGGTACAGTACAATGATAAACCGCATATAGGTGGGAGCAAAGCTCTGAGGAAGGGGCTGTGCCCCCCAAAACGTGTCAGTGGGCTTGAAACATGAGGTTGTTATAGCACTTGCACCTCATGGTGTCTTCCCACCTATATGCTGTTGTTCATTGTACCTTTGTGAGTGTAGATGCTTTGGGTCTGCCATTGTTACCGGTTACCTCTCCAGCCCATGTGAGCTGTGACCCCAGGTGTGAGAACTGAGACAATGACAGTTTCGGCATCTTTGGTTTGGTTGTTTTATTATATTTAGGGGATTGGAGAAGGGAATGAGTGGGATACTCCTCTGGCTCAACTAGGTACACTTTTGGGACTCTTTTGGCAAGAAATGCTCTTTGTGAATTCCTGTGCTGCTGCAACTCTCAACTGGTACACTCCACACTGTACACTGACTCTTCAGGGCCCAAACTGCAGGCGCCCCCTTTAGCACTTCAGGGCCCTCTGACTAGGTACCCCCTCTAACTTCAGGGTCCTCTGACTGGGTACCCCCTTTACAGCTAACTGACACTTGGATTCTAGAACCTTCTCCGGATTGGTCCCCTCTAACGCTAGGCAGACCCCCAGGGGCAATCCGCAGTACTCACAACCTGTGTAGGCTTTCCTGGGACTGGACCCCTCTCTCTCTCCGCTGGTTCTCAGCACACCGGATCCCCTTTAGCTCAACTCAGCACCCTCTGGATTTTCAGGCAGCACCCAGAGACATCCGCTTCCTCTGATAGGAGGAGAGACAGCCGTACTCTCCCTCCTGGGACTCTGCTTCTATGCATGACCATGAGTAATGCACTCCCCTCAAACTTATACCCACTCCCAGAATCCTCTGCGGCAGAATCTGCCTTCTGGGGTAGCTACAAGCCTGAATGCGTCCCTGATTGGGTTTCCTCCACTGCCCTATGAGCCTCTCACAGAGCCAGTGGGGAGACTCCACCCTCAGCAGACACACTTGGAAGCCATGACAACTTACCTGACAAAAATAAATCATGGCTCTGCTGTTATGCAGACAAAGCTCACTATATTTTACCTAGCACCTACCTGTAGGGTGCTACATGAGTATGAATTTTATTGGTTTTATTGCATTTGAATAAATCGCATTTTTACTCAGGTAATGCACTAGGTTTTCCCACCTTTTACCCAGCCTATTGAAGGGCTAATATAAGCCTGAAACCATTGTTTAATATGAAAGTCTGCTATCTGTTCCAAGCTGTATGCTGCACGCTTTCTACATGAAATGTATAACAAAAAAGTACACTTAAATAGAGACCATAATTTCTCTCATTTGGTTTAACATCAATCCCCTTTCATACATAAAGTATTAGTCCCTTACATTTTATTTTGAACTTTTGTCACTTCTTTGGTGCCATAAATTACTGGTTTGGCATTAGGCCTCTACAGGAAGCAGTTTGTCCTCAGACGCCCTTAAGAGCTATAGCTACAGTGCTAATCAATGAATTTATTAGCAATCTCATTCCTGAGGTAAAACTATGTCCGCAGACATTATGGGAGCAGGAAAATGAAAACAACAAGGCAGAGAAGTAACATTTATCAAAGCCACAAGCTTCTTGAAAGCATTCAAAGAAGAACTCCAGATTCTCTCCAAACGTCCAATATGTATTTAAAGTGGTTGTAAAGCCTAAACATGCATTTCCGGCATTAGATAAAAAATGTTTTTTTTATCTAATGCCGGAAATGCATGTTTAGCATGCATTTCCAAAAAAGCATGTGCATCACCCCCTCCCCCCATTTATAATAACCTGAGTCCTCACTCGATCCAGCGCTGTGCCTTAGAGTAGTGGCTCTCTCCTCTTCTCCCTACTCTCACTCACTTTGCTGAGAGCAGTTGGAGCCATTGCCTCCCACTGCAGTCAGTCAAATCCTGTGACGAGGGAGCAGGGGGAAAAGACTGGGTCTATAGACACAGGCAGCAAGGCTCAGGAACAAGCCAGCAGGTGTGCCACAATAGAAATTGGCTTACACTATTGGTGCACCAAGAAAAGGAAGAGCCAGGAGTGCAGGTGGAGACCCCAGAAGAGGAGGAGCATGTCTCTTTAGTACAATACCATTATACAGAGCAGGTAGGTATAACATTTGATATTTTAACCACTTCCTGCCTGTGCTATTGCCGAAAGACGGCTACAGTGTGGGCTTACTTTGCCGGGAGGCTGTCATATGATGTCCTCTCATGATGTGTCCAATGACAGCTGATCATGATTTAAACACAAAGCAGTTATCGGTTTTCCTTTCCTCACGCTGACAACGTGAAGAGGGAAAGAGAGCCGATAACCGGCTTGTGTTAAAGGGACAGCTACACTGATAATCAGGGCACTGATTATCAGTGTCCTGATTATCAGTACAGTCCCAACCGTGCCCACCAGTGCAGCCTATCAGTGCCCACCAGTGCTGCCAATCAATGCCCACCAGTGCATCCTATCAGTGCTCACCAGTGCTGCCAATCAATGCCCACCAGTGCTGCCGATCAGTGCTCACCACTGCTGCCAATCATTGCTGCCTATCAGTGCCCATTAGTGCCCCCCACCAGCTCCTATGAGTGACCATCAATGCCGCCTATGAGTGCCCATCAATGCCACTTATCAGTGCCACTTGTCAGTGCCCTTCAGTGCCGCCTATCAGTGCCACCCATCAGTGCTGCCTATCAGTGCAGCCTCATCAGTGCCCACCAGTGCCGCCTCATCAGTTCCCATTAGTGCCACCTATCAGTGCCCTTCAGCACCGCCTATCAGTGCCCATCAGTGCCACCTATCAGTGCCGCTTATCAGTGCAGCCTCATCAGTGCCCACCAGTGCTGCCTCATCAGTGCCACCTATCAGTGCCCATCAGTGCAGCCTATCAGTGCCCATCAGTGCAGCCTCATCAGTGCACATCAGTGAAGAAGAAAAATTACCTGTTTGCAAAATTTAATTTTCATTTGCTTAGGAAAAAATAAAAACCCCAGTGATGATTAAATACCACCAAATGAAAGCTCTATTTGTGTGAAAATAAAATGTCATACAGTGTTGCATGACCGCGCAATTGTCATTCAAAGTGTAAATGTGCCCAGTAGGCAAGTAGTTAAAAGAAAAAAATTGACTTTGTAAACACTTTAAATATAATATAGTGTAGCAGGATTCCCAGCTGGCTGCTGGTTATGGGTCTGCCAGGGTTACCGCTAACAACAACAGCACATTTAAACATGTTCTCCAAGTGTGAGCACTGAGACAAGGAACAGTCCAGTATCTTTGGGTTTTTTATGTTTATTGTGAACTTGGATGGGAGAAGGGATGAGTGGGATACTCCTCTGGCTCAACTATGCACAATTTTAGTGGGACAACTGAAAAACGCCTATTAGTGCTGACTTGACGCTGGCTGGATGCCGATCAACGCCGGATGACGCTGGTTAACATTGACTTGCTATCTGTTAACGCTGAACTGACTTCTGACACTTTCCTGTGGCACATAGTCCTAATTAAAGCTTCCTTTACCCCTCTTTACTGAGGTAGCTGCTTATAAGACTGCTGCATTGCTTAACACTTCAGGGCCTGCACCGGCACCCTCTTTCATACACACTTATCTTCAGGGCTTAAGAACTGGCACCCCCTTTTCAAGCCCCCTTTACTGGTTAGCTGGCTCCTGGATCCCTCTGATCCTCTGGAGTGGTCCCCTATCCTAGGCAGATCCCTGGGCAGTTTACAGTACACACGGCACTGCTTTCCTGGAAACTTCTGCCCCACCAGCTCCACTCGGTCCTCAGCACACTGGAACCCTCTCTGCAGCTCAGCTCAACCTTCTGTCCTTCAGGCCGACCACCAAGGACAACTTCACTACCGCTGACAGGAGGAGAGACAGTCGTCACCCTCCTCCTGGGACTCTGCTTTCCGCCAAAGACACCCTGTCATGTGCTCCCCTAAGACTTATATCCCTTCCCAGGATGCATTGCAGCAGATTCTGCCCTCTGAGATAGATACAAGCCCTGGTGTGCTATTGGCCAGGTTTTCTCCACTTTCCAATGTGAGCCCTCACTGGACACAGTGGGGAGACTCCCCCAAGCTCAACAGGCACACCTGGAAACACATGACAGCCTAGCTGAACAATCAGGCCCCCCTGATAAGCAGGCAGGGCCCCCTTATAGGTTTTCCCAGCACCTACAATAGGGTGCTACAATAGGATTTATGTACATGATGAGATCTTCCGAAGTCCTCAAAATGTTAATTAGCTACTCTGCAAACTCTGCAACCTGATTAAATTACTTGATGGCATATGATGCTTTGCCCTGAATTGGCAAGGTAGCAGAATAATTTTAGTGTACCTGCAACTATATTAATGTGGCAGTAAATTCTGATTTGCAACTAAAATATATTCTATTTAGGTTCCTTCAAAAAGTACCTTCTGTTGTTCTCAGCCTTTTTTTTTTTTGCTACTGTGATCCGTCTTCCTGTTAGGGGGGCTTTGTTCATTCTCCATTGTCCCCCTATATGAAGAAACATACAGTGGATATAAAAAGTCTACACACCCCTGTTAAAATGACAGTTTTCTGTGATGTAAAAAAATAAGATAAAGATAAATCATTTCAGAACTTTTTCCACCTTTAATGTGACCTATAAACTGTACAACTCAGTTAAACAACAAACTAAAACCTTTTAGGTGAAGGGAAGTAAAAATAAAAAACTAAAATAATATGGTTGCATTGGTGTGCACACCCTTGAACTAATACTTTGTTGAAAGTCTACCAGCATGGCACATCTTGACTTGGCAATATTTGCCCACTCTTCTTTGCAAAAACACTCCGAATCTGTCAGATTGCGAGGGCATCCCCTGTGCACAGCCCTCTTCAGATCACCACACAGATTATCAATCGGGAACAGGTCTGGGCTCTGGCTGGGCCATTCCAAAACTTCTGGTGAAGCCATTCCTTTGTTGATTTGGATGTATGCTTTGGGTCGTCATGCTGAAAGATGAAGGTCCTCTTCATGTTAAGCTTTCTAGCAGAAGCCTGAAAGTTTTTTGCCAATATTGACTGGTATTTGGAATTGTTCATTATTCCCTCTACCTTGACTAAGACTCCTGTTCCAGCTGAAGAAAAACAACCTTAAAGCCTGATACTGCCACCACCATGCTTCACTGTGGGTATGGTGTTCTTTTGGTGATGTGCAGTGTTGTTTTTGCACCAAACATATCTTTTGGAATTATGGCAAAAAAGTTCAACCTTGGTTTCATCAGACCATAACACATTTTCCCATATGCTTCTGAGAGACTTTAGGCTTCTGTCTTGCAACTCTACCTCATAGCCCAGACATATGAAGAATATGGGAGATTGTTCTTACATGTACTACACAGCCAGTACTTGCCAGATATTCCTGCAGCTCCTTTAATGTTACTGTAGGCCTCTTGGCAGCCTCCCTGACCATTTTTCTACTCGTCTTTGCATTCATTTTGGAGGGACGTCCAGTTCTTGGTAATGTAACTGTTGTGCCATATTTTCTCCACTTGATGATGACTGTCTTTACTGTGTTCCATGGTATATCTAATGCCATGGAAATTCTTTTGTACCCTTCTCCTGACTGATACCTTTTAACAATGAGATCCCTCTGATGCTTTTGAAGCGCTCTATGCGGACCATGGCTTTTGCTGTAGGATGCGACTAAGAAAATGTCAGGAAAGACCTACTAGAACAGCTGAACTTTAGTTGGGGTTAATCAGGGGCATTTTATATGATTGCAGGCATGTACTGACTCCTATTTAACATGAGTTTGAATATGATTGCTTAATGCTGAACACAGCTACATCCTCAGTTAAAAGAGGGTGTGCACACTTATGCAACTACATTATTTTATTTTTTTTTTCACTCCCCTCCTAAAAGATTTCAGTTTGTCGCTCAACTGAGTTTTACAGTTTATAAGTCACCTTAAAGGTGGAAAAAAGTCTGAAATTACTTATCTTTGTCTCATTTTTTTTACATCACAGAAACCTGACATTTTAACAGGGATTTGTAGACTTTTTATATCCACTGTAGGCACTCTCTCTTGCTTCTGTCTTCTAGTTCAGTAGTAATCTTCCTCGTGCGATGCTCCACTCCCCATCGCCATAATATTCCAGTGCAGTGGGGTGAATAGAGTGCCCAACTATGCCAGCCCTTTTCATCCAGCTCCTCCATTCATAGAAGGCTTACTACAGCTTCTATAGATGAGATGACACATTTAAAGCAGGCACCTACAGCTATGTTTGGGCCAGAGTTGCCTTTCAAGTTGTATTGTCACCCTGGAATGCATAGCATATGTGCTGAATGCTTTTCTGTTTAATGTCATGTTGGTTTTTATTGCTGAAAAAGTATTGAAGTCATTGCAATTCATCAAAAGAACTGCTGTTTTCCTACTGAAAGAACACCGAGATGATGCACAAAACTATTTATTTGCTATTGAAAATAGCAGGTGTCCAGTATCTTAGGAATAAATTGTATCTTTAGCGACTTGCTGTTGTAGAAAAGCAAATGTAGCATATGACGTGTTAGGTGAGATGTTCTATGTCTAGTTTAGACAATTGTGTTCCAAACTCATAGGGGCCTTGCCCCATAGGCGGTGTTCTTTTTGCCTACACTGCTTTATAGTTTTGTTTTGTTCTGTATTATTTCTGATATGTATTATGTGAAATCATAATAAAAAGAATTAAAAAAAAAGAAGAAGAGAATTAAGTCCAGCTACATCCATTCAGGCTGGCTGCTTTTGCAGATATAGCTATGTAAAACATAACAAATACTTCCGGTTTCGGCACCTCATGTGAGTAGCAGCTCTGAACGGCAGCTCCGATATCATCGGCTTACAAAGCCCAATCCAAGGCCCATCTCAGCCATCTGGACGAGCGGAGCCCGCATCCATCCACCGGACACGGGTAGCTATGGACAAATTTGTTTTACACGGCCATTCGGCAGCAAATCCGACCCCCAGGGGGGGAACCCATGGTTCAGGCCGCACACGAGGCAGCAATGGTGGACGCGACATCGCTGCCCGCCACCTCCCCCCACGCTGACAAAGGAATGACAGCTCCAGGCGCAGGCAGTAGCGGCTCTCTTGTCCCCCACCATCACGGAGGCTGTGGATAAAGCGATCACGCTGGGCATCACACAAATTAGAAGGGAGCTGGGGAAACAGTCTAAAAGACTGACTGAATTGGAGCACCGCTTGTCTGACTTAGAGGATGAAGTGCAAAACTCATTCTCCTCTGACCAAAAAGCCAGACAAACTCAAAGATATATTCTAGAAAAACTGGAGTACCTGGAGAACCGCTCCAGGAGAAATAATCTGCAGATTATAGGCCTCCCTGAAACATACAGCACTGACTCTTTGCCTGAGATCTGCATGTCACAGATTCCCTCTACCCTGGGAATAGCTGCCTCATGCATAGTGAAAAGAGCTTGTCGCCTAGGGGCCCCCTGAAATGATAGACGCTCCCCTCTCTCTGTGATAGTCCGTTACCTCAACTAAATGGACAGGGTGAACATCTTAAAATCATTCCGGAACTCTAAATCATTACAGCTCGAAGGCCATAAACTTCTGCTTTTTGCGGACTATTCGCAGGAAATCTCACGTCGCAGAAAATCTTTTCAACCAATTTGCCAGGCTCTTTTCCAGAAGGGTATGAAATTTACGTTAGCCTACCCAGCTACCCTATCACTGATTCCTCAGGAGAACAGAAATCTCATCTAGATGAAGCCAGCCACTTCATGCAATCTTACCTGCATATCCCTATGGATACGTTAGACGGCTCCACACCTCACCGCACCTTGGGCCCGAGGGAGCAAGGGAGCCCTTTGAAGGATCCGGCTAAGAAATTGCGCTTGACCGCTCCCTCCAGCCGCTCCAGAACACACTGAGTCTCTTTCTGAGTGGCTAGGTTACTTCCAAAGGAAATCTTGTGTCCCCCTTTCCTACCCCCATGAAAGTTTTCTTGGTCTCTACCTGGTCTTATGTTAGGCCTCTATGCACCCTACGCTGGTATAACCCAGTGGCCACTACTCATTCATGTTATATTGTTTATTGCTACTGTTCACAATTTATGCTTTTTATTGTTTTTCCATATATTGCCTTATTTTTCTGGGGACATTCACCCCATAGGTATACAGCCTTGCCGTGTGTCGAATGTCTAGAGACGTTCCTGTTACTGCTACGGTCTTGACCTGCGCCTCCGCCAAGGATGATACTGACCCTTTCAGTTCAATGTGGGCATCAGCCATCAACCCTCGGTAATGCTGTTCGCTGAGAGTGTGTACGACACATGTGGAAAAAAGAGAAGTCTAGGCTTCAGTTGGTATGTACCCTTTTGTTATCCTCCCAGGATCCCTGTTGGGTCCTTAGCCCCTCCTACTCCCCTTAACAAAGACTTATGTAGCACCCTCCTAGGTAGGTGCTAGGAAAAGTATATATTGGCCCTGTCTGCTTATCAGGGGGGCCTGATCATTTAGTTAAGCTGTCATATGTTTTCAGGTGTGGTCTGTTGAGTCTGGGGAGTCTCCCCACTGTATCCAATGAGGGCTCTTATTGGACAGTGTAGAAAACCTGGCCAATAGTGCACCAGGGCTTATAACTGTCTCAGTGGGCGGAGTTTGCCGCAATGCACCCTGGGATCGGATATAAGTCTGAGGGGAGCATGTGACAGAGTGTCTTTGGGGGGAAGCAGAGTCCCAGGAGGAGGCTGAAGGCTGTCTCTCCTCCTGTCAGAGCAAGTGAGGGTGTCCTGGGCAGTCAGTCTAGAGGACCGGAGGTTGAGCTGGGCTGCAGGAAGAGGATCCAGAGTGTTGCTGACTGAGTGGAGCTGCTGGGCAGAAGTTTAAAGGAAAAACAGTGTTGTGAGTACTCAAAACTGCCCAGGGGTCTGCTTAGGAGAGGGGGCCACTCCAGAAGGTCAAAGGGATCTGGGAGCCAGCTAACCAGTAGAGGAGGCTTAGGAAAGGGGGTGCCAGTGTCTAAGCCCTGAAGATAATTGAGAGAAAGGGGGCGCCGGCGTGGGCCCTGAAGTGTTCAGCAGTACAGCGGTATACAAGTAGCTACCTCAGCAAGAGTGCTTAAGGGAGCTCAAAGAGGACTTTAGTCAGAAAGCAGTCACAAGTCAGTTCATTGTTACCAGGCATCCAGCCAGCGTTAACCAGCGTCAAGCCAGCGTTGAAAGGCATTCAGCCAGCGGCAAGTCAGCGCCAAATAGTATTTTTCAAGTGTCGCCGCAAAATTGTGCATAGTTCAGTTCAAGGAGTATCCCACTCATCCCTTCTCCTATCCAAGTTACAAAATAAATACAAGAACCCAAAGATACTGGACTGGTCATTATCTCAGTTCTCACACTTGGAGGAACATGCTTAAATGTGCTGTTGTTGCTAGCGGTAGCCCAGGGGGACCCACATCCAGCAAAACGGCTGGGAATTGTGCTACACTTAGATGCTACCGCCACACATTGCTACTGATATGCTGTCTTCCTTTTTTGAGTCGTCAATATTTATTTCCTGCACATTTACTCTTCCTACATCAACTTCTTAGATCCACTTTTTCTTTCAATCGTTAGATGAAAGTCCTAACTTGGAATATCAAAGGCCTTCGATCGCTCCACAAGCGCATGGCGGTTCTCAGACACCTCAGGCGCTTAAAGATGGACGTTGCTATACTGCAGGAGACGCATCTGAGCGAGTCGGACTTTGCACGTATGCGCAAGCTCTGGGTGGGCCAAGTATATGGATCTCCTGCTGTGAAAAGTAAGGCTGGAGTTATGATCTTAATCCATAAACATCTTCCTTTTGACATGCTTACTATAAAGACAGATAATGAGGGACGTATAGTGATAGCACATCTTAAAACAATGACACGGGAATGGGCATTAGCAGGAGTCGATGCCCTGAGCACACCCTCCAAGGAATTCTTTCAGACCCTCACTTTTTTTCTGGCCCAAGTTGCCCACCTCCCTCTCCTGGTAGCGGGAGACTTCAACCAGACTATGAACCACTCCGAAGACAGATTGGGCGGGCGACCACCACTCTCCACTCAGCGACGAACACCCCCTTCGATGCTAGCCGCCTTTACTGAGAGTTTACAGCTAATCGATGTCTGGCGACTGAGTCATCCCGAGGCAAGAGAATACTCTTACTTCTCGCCACCACATCATACATTGTCATGGATAGACTATGTTTTTCCCAATGCAAAACTCATTGAATACATCTTGCTTCCCCGCATCCATGACACAGCCATATCAGATCACACACCTGTTTCAGTAGATGTCTCTTACTTTTCTATACCGAAAGCAAACTGGACATGGCGTTTCCCCTCTTATTTGGCCAGAGATCCTGGAATTCGAAAGCTCATTAAAGACACTTGGACTGACTTTCTAGCCTCCAACTCGACTTCTGACTGTAACCCAACGCTATTGTGGGAACTGGGCAAAGCTGTTCGCAGGGGTCGGATCATCTCCTATGCCTCAACATACAAGCGCAGCCCTACGGGAAGCACAAGCGCTTCTATCTCTAACAAATACTCCACATTATAGGGAAACATGGCACTTGGCAAAAACCCACTTTGACACATGGGCTGAGGCATGGGCTGAGGCACAGGAGACCCTCCACAAGACATACCAGGACTGGAGATATCATAAATATGGGAACAAACCAGAAAAACTGTTGGCCACTTTGTGCAAATCGTGGTCCTACGCACATCGTGGCCCTGACAGACTCTCGGGGGTCAGACGGTTGACTCCCCACAAGACATAATCCAGGTCTTCGAAAACTACTATAAGTCACTCTATGGCCCTGACCCTATCGATGAAAAAGAAGCACATGCTCTGCTATCTACGACGTATCTCCCCACGGTCACAGAAGAACACCTAGCCCACCTCAACGCTCCAATATCCTTGGAGGAGGTCACCTTGGCGATCAAGTCCCGATCGCCCGGTAATGCCCCTGGCCGGACGGATACACGGAATTCTACAAACTCTCATTAGACACTATAGCCCCTACTTTATAGACACATTTATACTGGTAATCGATATGTACCCACTGGTTTTCAAGCCTACATTAAATTGATCCCAAAAAAAGGAAAGGATCCCACTGACCCAGGCTCCTACCGCCCGATCTCCTTACTTAATCTTGACTCTAAAATCCTTTCCAAAATGATCGCAAATCGCTTGGCGTCCATTCTACTGAATCTGATCCACCCGGCCCAATCCAGCTTCACCCAAGGTAGGTCGGCAACCTCAAATCTTCGCAAAGTAATTACTACTCTGGAGTTTGCGAGGGCCAACCCAGACGTGGATGCCACCATTATAACGCTAGACGCTGAAAAAGCGTTCGATAATGTGAGTTTTCACTGGCTGGAGTTGGTCCTCACAAAATTTGGCTTTTCCGGGTCGATCCTACATTTAATACGCACAATGTACTCTGCACCCACGGCACACGTAGTTGCTGCTGGTCACATATCCAACCCAATAAGGCTATTCAAGGGCACGCGGCAGGTCTGCCTGCTGTCCCCCCTCCTCTTTAACTTAACAATAGAGCCACTTTCTAGATGTCTGACCTTCCACAATCAACTGAAGGGGATCCGGGTGGGCAACCAAGAATTGCGTTACGCACTATTTGCGGATGATGTCCTGATTTTTACGTCCGACCCCCAACATGACCTACCTGTTTTCCAAAACATATTTGCACATTTTCGTACATGCTCGGGACTGCGCATTCATTTCTCAAAAAGCTAAATCCTCCCCCTGTTTATTGCTCGTCCTCTTCAATGGGCATCTTCCTCTCCCTTACAGGTGGCAAAAACCTTCATCACTTACTTGGGAGTGAAAATAGGCAAATCCCCCTCCTCACTTTACCTCTTAAATTTTACTCCAGTCCTGGAAACGGTGGCAGAACTTACTAACTGGCAGAAACTTCCTATATCATTTTTTGGCAGGTGTCACCTCTACAAGATGTCGAGCTTCCCCAAACTTCTATATCCTCTCCAAACTATTCCTATCCTACTGAAACACAAAGACCTTCAAATACTTAAGGCATTTAGCAACTTCATATGGCAAGGCCGACGCCCGCAGATAGCGTTGCATAAATTGCACCTCCCTAAACAGGAAGGAGGGATAGGACTCCCCAATGCTAGCCTTTAGAATTTGGGTTGCCTCCTACAAGGAGGCATGGATTGGATAGCCCTAAGCTCTAGATATACTAATTTTGATCTGAAACCACAAATGATCAGTCCCCACGGTTTGGTAGCCCTGTTGCACTGTGGAATCAGAGATCTACCTCCTCCTCTGAAACAGAATCTCTTAATCAGAGACACGGTAGTAGCGTGGAAGGAGGTGAGGAAGAGGTTGGGGGTTCCTCACCGACTTTCTCGTCAGTTGACCATACACCATCATCCTCTGTTTCCTCCGGCGCAACAACACGCAGCATTCAAATTGTGGGCCTCTAAGGGACTGACTAAATTCTCACAACTGTTTGATGTCACGACTGGTTTACCCCACAATGCAACTGAACTCATTCAGAAATTTGAGTTACCTATGAACCATTATCTTCACTTTCAGCAATGCGTGAGCTTTGTCAATGCACTGTGTCAATCTAAAAATTTACGTTTTAAACATACCATAATTGACTCTTGGGTGACCCAGGGCAGACACAAGACCTCCCATCTATATAAACCTCTGAACTCGGAGCTCACTAGAACTATTTAATCTAAAATAGCAATGAACTGGAACAAGGAACTACATTCTTCTGAAGCGAATCAGTACATTCTCCAAGGCTATAAAAACACTTGCACTTTTGTGCATAACGAGTTCTAGCAAGAGTAACAATTTGAAATCCTTCATCATGCTTACATCCCCCACTTGAAATGGTCAACCGACCCACACCATCACCTCTGTACTCTATGCAAGCCTCCTCAACCATCCCTGCTACACAAATTATGGCTCTGCCCACTCATTTCTACCTTTTGGGATCAGCTACTGGAAATGGTGGCCCGAACAACGGGGTTCACGCTTAACAAAGATATCTATGCACTACTACTCGGAAATCTGGACTTCCAACTATCCTCTCTGCCAAAACAGCAAAAACTTTCACTGATACACAACAAACCATGGTTAATCACCTGCTATATGACCGCCAGGAGAGCTATATTGAGGCTATGGACAGCAACCTCTCCACTTACCATTGCAGAAATCAGGTCAGAACTGCAATCGCTATTGCGGAGGGAAACACTGGACTTTTCCCTTAAACCACTACCACACCCGGCTGTCTTCCACATAACTTCCTAGCGAACTCCACTCATAATCAACCTATCTGCAACAGAGGGGGGCAAATTGATACTATCTCTTCAACGTTCCACTTTCCCCTGCAAATCAAAGGGTGACATTGCTTTGGGATGTGCTTCCCCTTCTATGATAAATTATCACGGCTCAAATAGTTAGTCATAGTGCTGTGGCCAACATACCTAGGGAATAATACTCAGCATTTGTTTCCCTCTCTCATATCCCCCCCCCCACCTTCCCACTCCCCTCCCTCCCCCCACCCCCTTTTTGTCCCCATTGTTTATTACATTAAAATACTCTGCTATCAGAATGTTTTAGATGTATTCTTAGATCATCCTTTTAGGTAATGTAAAACTTAATGGAATGATTGTCTGGTATTCCGTTTACTCATACACGCAAGTTGTATTCCTTGTAATTCTCATTTTGTTGAACCTTTGCATTGCGTTTATTGTTCTGTTATTATGACAAACTCCAATAAAATGTTGTTAACAAAAATATAACAAATAAGTGCCTATACCAGTGGTCTCCAAACTGTGGCCCTGGGGCCAGATGTGGCCCTTTGCTTGCTTTTATCAGGCACTCGGGCACTATTTTCATCCACTGATACCAACAATGGGGCATAATCCCCCCCATTGACACCAATGAAAGTGCAGAATACCTCTTAATGACACCAACGATGGGGCAGAATTCCTCCCAGTCACAACAATGATGGGGCCCAATTCCTCCCAAAGACACCAACAATGGGCCCAATGGCACCAATGATAGGGCACAATTACTCCCAATGACACCAACTTTGGAGCACAATTCCTCCGATTGAAACCAAAGGTGGGGCATTGTTTATTCCCACTGACATTGGGACCTCTTCTATTACCAAAGGCCACAGTCTGGCCCCCCTTAAGTTTAAAGGACATTAAACTGGCCCTTTGTTTAGAAAGTTTGGAGACCCCTGGCCTATACTGTTTAAAATCCACCCTGCTCTGCACAAGCTCCATTTTTAGGTATTGCTGAGTTTGTAGAGGCTGATCTGCTGACAGCCTTTAAGCGGAATTAAACCCTCCTATCCTTTACAGCCAATGAAGCTGCTTCTGTTTGATCTGCAACTGCCATGAGGCTGCATATGTGATCAGTTATGACAGCAGCCATTTGAAGGTTTAAAAGTTTGGTTGGGGACACAAGCAAATGTGACAGTAAGCAATCCTGGCATTCTAGATATATACAGTATCAATGGGTTTAGTTTCGCTTTATGATTTACTGCTGTTCAGGGGCTCTGGGCTTCAGCAAAATGGCAGCCTCCAGCAAGAAGAAACAGGAGCAATTCTGAAGCAATTTACAGCACATATTATTTTTTTATCAAGTTGGTATGGAGAAAATGCTTCTGTATTTCAAAGCTGCACAGCTTGTTTTAATCTACAGGCATCCCTTACTGCAGAGGCAGTTTTTTGGTAAAGATGAACTGACCTTTTAGAGCTGAACTCCAGGAATTATATATATAGTGTAACCTTAAAATGGTTCAGTCTGGCGCATAGTAAATATGCATTACTCATATCTGATGGACCAATGGGGACACTGGAAATCACAGTCAATACTGCTACAGCTACTGCTCAGGTTTTATGCGAGAAACTGCCCTACTGCTCACTGTAGTAGCATCTGATACTGGAGTGATTTCCAGTTTCCCATATGATTAATGCATACTTAGACTGTTCCAAACTGGAAATATGCAATATTATACAGGTTTTATAAAATGCCAACAGTTTGCGCAGCGCTTTACAACATAAGGGCAAACAGTACAGTTACAATACAATTCAATACAGGAGAAATCAGAGGGCCCTGCTCATATGAGCTGCAATAAAGATCATACTTGGAGTTCAGCTTTAACCAAAAGACAGCTACAGCGCAGTCAAATATTGCCGAGAGGGCATCTATGGACACAGCTGATCACAGATCAGGGTAAAGAGACAATCACAGTGCCCCTTTACCACGTGATCAGCTGTGTCCAATCACAGCTGATCACAGTGTAAACAGGATTTTCGGGTTATCACCATTCCTCTTCTCACACTGAAAGCAAGTGAGGAGAGGAGAGCTGATAACCAGCAAATCCACACAGGGGGCATCTACACTGATAATCAGGGCACTGATTATCAGTGCCCTGATTATAAGTGCAGCCCCAACAGTGCCCACTAGTGCTGCCAATCAGTGTCCACTAGTGCTGCCAATCAGTGCCCATCTGTGCTGCCTGTCAGTGCTACCCGTCTGTGCTGCCTATCAGTGCCCATCAGTGCCACCTATCTGTGCCCATCAGTGCCACATAACAGTGCAGCCTTATCAGTGCCCATCAGTGAAGGAGATAAATTACTTATTTACAAAATTTTATAACAGAAACTAAGAAAAACTTTTTTTCCCCAAAACGTTCAGTTTTTTTCCTTTGTTTAGCAAAATATAAAAACCCCAGTGGAGATTTAACCACTTCCCCCAAACTGACGTACCTGCACGTTGGCTTTAGGAAGTGTTGTACCAGGATGATGCCTGCAGCTAGAGGCATCCCCCTGGTACCGTTTTTTAGAGACGGGGATCGGCTTTCTGGTGATAAAAAACCGATGCAGCTCAGAAGCTGTTCGGCCGTGATCACAAGGAACTTCCCCCGCTCTGCCCGGGTCTCCCGTTCCACCGGGAGACCCAAGTGACCAGCCAGCATGTCCACCGGCTGGTCAGAGTCCTGAACAAAACCGCATTCGGGTCTCAGATGAAGTAACCCGGAAGCGACATCACAACATCACTTCCAGCTTACTCCGCTGCCAATGGCGCGATTTAAAAAAAAATCACAGTATTCAAAAATGCATATTTTGGTGTTTTGAATACTTTGAAGTGCAGAGGAGGGGTTTGTTGTCTTTTGAACCCCAGGTCAGAGTACCTGTCACTACCTATTACTGTCACTAGGGATGTTTACATTCCTTTTGAAAGCAATAAAAGTGATCAGATTTTTTTTTTTTTTAAAGGAACAGTGAAAAAAAAATAAAATAAAAAAAAATTTATTAGAAAACAGTTTTTTTTCAATGCGCCTCCGTGAGCTCACGCACCAAAGAAAATGCATACATAAGTCGCACCTGCAAATGTAGACGGTGTTTAAATCACACATGTGAGGTATCGCCATAATTCTAGCAAAAGACCTCCGGGCAAGTTCCGCTGCACTCTCGGACACTGTTTTTCCAGATTCACCATTGCCTCCTAACTCCACTTGTCAGCATCCACTGGACCTCTGGGTTCAGCCACACCTTCAGGTTCACCAGGCCGACTGCCTGTGACCACCTTTCTCAGCTGCGGAAGGAGAGACAGCCGTATCCCCCTACTGGGACTTGGCTTCCCACCCAAAGAACCCCTGCCACATGTGCCCTTGACTTGTATAGCCTATCCCAGGATGCACCGCTGTCTGTGCCAACCCAATGGGACAGCTACAAAAGCCTGTGTGTCACTGGCTGGGTTTCCTCCATGTCCAACCTGCCTCCCAGGCCTGCTGATAAGCAGACAGAGCAAACTATATTTTATCTGCCTAGCACCTACCTAGGAGGGTGCTACACATAAAATATTTCAATGACTGCTATTTTATTCTTCAGTCTTTGCTAAAATATATATATATATATAGAATATTTGGGGGTTCCAAGTAATTTTCTAGCAAAAAATACTGATTTTAACTTATAAACAACATGTCCTTAAGTGGTTAAATACAACCAAAAGAAAGCTCTGTCTCAAAAAAAATGATAAAAACTTTGTTTGGGTACAGTGTTGCATGACCGCGCAACTGTCATTCAAAGTGCGACAGCGCTGAAAGCTGAAAATTGGTCTGGGTTGGAATGCGGTAAAAGTGGCCAGTAGGCAAGTGGTAAATAATATATAGAAGCAACCAAATAGATTCTCCTCTCCTGTC
Organism: Pelophylax lessonae; assembly: GCF_965119305.1. Classification (NCBI taxonomy): domain Eukaryota; kingdom Metazoa; phylum Chordata; class Amphibia; order Anura; family Ranidae; genus Pelophylax; species Pelophylax lessonae. The sequence goes on from NC_138770.1 coordinate 210,327,045, forward strand.
CTTATACTGAATGTAAAAATTTATGTAAGATTCTGCCATAGGCAACAAGAATGGCACTTTCAGGCACCCTTTGATTCTTTTTTGTAGAAAATATGTAGAATATGGCAGCTTATATCCGGGTTAACTGCAACTGGATTACAGCTAGAGACCTGAAATTGGGTTATGCCTGCCTTCTATAAAATTAGATGTAATACAGGATGACAAAGTGCAAGGGTGTCAGACTTTTGGCAGAAAAAAAATTGTATTAAACATAAATCTCGTAACACCAGAAAAGTAAACAATGTATATCAAATATATTCAGTAAAAATCAAAAACTATTGAAAATATTATATAAAGAGGTTTTTTTTTCTCAAATAAAAAGTGGCAGATGTTTGATCTGTGTAAAACAATAAAAAATAGATATCTCATATTTAAAGCTCCTGAACCTCACAGAAAAATGCTTTGGTTTTCTTTCCAAACAAAAAAGGAATCAGGAAGTCAAGAAAGACTGACGACAAAACTAAATTCTTTGTGTTCCAACAAAACCCTCCAGGTAACGCATTTTCCTCCACTCTCCTAAAGCGGAACTTCAAACCCTCCTCTCCCCATATTTGGAATCCGTTTTTAGTGGGGAGGGGGAGCGGGTACCCAGTTTTGACAGGTACCTGCTCCCACGCCTAGGTGATCCAAGGGGACAGTCTCCTCTCTCCCTTATTCCCCCACAGTCTTCAGGGACACGTCATAGGTCCCAGAAGTCTACGGGACCATTCACAAAGCACAGTGCAGCTTGCGTATGTTTAGTGGGCAGCCGGCTGCCCACAGTTAAGATTCTGGTGCCAGGAACCCAAAGGCCGGGTATGGACGGCGCTGGATCCCTGGACAGGTAAGCATCCTGTTATTAAAAGTCAGAAGCTACAGGATTTGTAGCTGCTGACTTTGAATTTTTTTTCTAGACTGAAGAACCTCTTTAAGTTATTATTATGTAGTACTCACCCCTGGAGGGGCCATTGAGAATGTGGCCAGGTTCTCCCATAGTAGTACAGAGCCTGGCAGTCACTCAAGCACAGTCCCACGCACACCGACAATTCAGGCTCCTTCTAGGGGATGACTTTTTATTGCATGAAAACTTCAACAGAAGAGCAGTTTAGGGTCACAGGTAACTCGGACTGTATCTAGGACTCACAGCAGCAGTCCAAATAGCAACCTCTGGCGCTTTGTACCCTTTTGGCACTTGGTACTAACACCCAGATTAACTTGCCACACAATTGTGGCAGTGTTGAATTGTAAGCCTTGTTAACTTGCTGCACATTTTCACTGGCAAGTTTTATACTTGCAGAACACTTGAAGCACAAGTTTTAGTTTCCAATTTCTAGAAAGTTTGCATAGCGAGTCTCTAGCAATGGCAAAGTTGCAGTCGTGAGTCTACAGCAAGAGCTCTGCAAGTCACAGTGACCCCTGTGGTGGGATGACTATTGCACAACAAAACTTAACCAGAACTTGCAGCAGACTTGCAGAATGTTCACAAAGAAAGTTGATCTTGAGTCATGCAATGGGGACTTGCTGCAATTGTGCAACAAACTTTTGAAGCCTGGAAAGTCTAGCAATAGCTTAGCAAGTCATTTGAAAACTTGCAGCACAATTGTTTGCTATCTGGGCAGTCTCCAGCCAGGTCTTTACTTACAGTGTCCCAGGAGCTGTCTACCTCCCAGCATTCGCAGGTATATCCTAAGTGAGGGAGATTACCTAGATCCTTTTATAGACCCAGTTACTGAGGCCCAGGCTGCAATTTCTTGTCTTTCTGGCGTTAAGTGCCACCTGTCAAACTCTTTCATGTTAGTGAATGTGGCTGCACCGTAGCCACAAGCCAATTGCTGGGCTCAAAGTTGTGCCGTGGTCTCGCAATGTAAAATTGCCATTTAGCCAAAAAACAAAACAAATAGGCATCAGAAGGCAGAAGCATCACCTCCTGGATGCCTGCAAACCTCACTGATCACTTCTCATGGGGGTGGTAAATACCGCCATTGTGTGAAAAGACCTTCAATGTTTTTGGAGTCAGTGACCTGGAACAAATATTCAGATTAGGAAAGTAAAGTGAGAGCTCGTAATCTGCATATGTGTTCCAGCTCAATGACTCAAAGTGTCAATAGGCACTTAGCATTTGTAGAATTACTGCATACTTATTATGTACTGCATACAGGTGTAGTATTTTTCTGTAAGAAATAAGCCTGCTGTAGGGAAATCTGTCTAGTCTGTCTGATATTAGCATACAATAAGAACAATCTTTCTGCATTTACTTTAAAACTGGCCATAGTTCACTGTACAGGTGCATGCAGCCAATTTAACATACCATTTTTGTAATGTGCATTTGTCCATGTAATATATGGGTTAGGTTTTATAAACTGGTCAGTCTATTCCAATTACATTGAATTGAGTCCATCTTCATGATATATATACAGTACCGTATTTACAGTATATATTCATTACAATGACATTTTCACTTTTTCACAATTTTTCACTAAAAAAACACTAAAAACATTATTAGCAGACACAAACATAAGATAACTTACAAAATTCCTGCTAAATCTAAAAGATAAAACTGTATTGAGTTAATAAATAAAGCTCTCATTGTAAATGAGGTCTTAGCATAGATTCATTCATTCACATAGATGCTGTGTCCTGTACATTGTGATTCTGTGTTTTTTAAACATGTGGCTATTGCTGTGTGCAGGCAGCCTATGTGGGGATGCAGCAGCTGTATGAACACAGCCGCATGCCCTAATTTGACAGGTATGTGGATGCAGGTGTATGGCTCCAAACACAGACAGTACGCATTTGGGGTCACTCACCCACACCTGAACACCGGCAAATTAGGACTTGCAGCTGTGTTTGTACAGCTGCTGCATCCACATAGAATAACAGGCAGCTACAGCTACACAAACAAAGCACTAATCAACATTGTATGGACCAGAGAACCTGTGTTAATAAACCCTTGTTATTTAATATTATTTTAAAAAATATATAAATTAAATTTTACAATTCTTTACATGATTTTTTAATATTTTTTAAAAATAATTTTTTACAATTTGGTTTTTTTTACATTTTTGTTTATAATTTTTTAAAATACTGTATATATTTTAAAAATATATATATTTTAATTCATTGTTTACACTTTGTATTTGTATTTATTTGCTGTTGGGGGGGGGGTAATAACAGGGGTCTAAACAGACCCCTGACATCTGACCTTTGAGACAGAGAAAGGAACATAGGGGACACAGATTTCTTTAATTCCTTTTTCTGTAGCCTCAGCTGCACTGAAAATGAATGAACAGGAGACAGATGCTCCTGTACATTCATAAACTGAAGCAAAGTGAATAAGGTAAATGAATTATTAAAAGATGAAATATATTATTTATATTATTTTTATATAATATTTGTGACAGACCCAACCGGAAAAGGGGCTTTTGGAGGAGACTGCAGGGTAGCCTCTTGCCTGGGGGACCTTTGGTGTAGTTTTGCTTCACATTCAGGTCCATCTCTCTGCAAAAACAAACAGATTCTGGGAATCTAGGACCTGGATATAGATTTGGGGCCCCTGTGCCCTAAACCAGCATTGATTGCTTCAATCCCCCCTCCTAGACTCAGAGAATCTAAGCAGAAGATTGTAATCAGCTTCAAACAACCTGATGCTGGTGTCTCCTACTGTTATGTGTAATCTGTTTATGAAGGTGTCTTTCTTTCATTTTATAATGCCCCAATGTGTGCCCCCTAGGTGTAAATCCCTATTGTTAATTGAGTCACCTATTGTTTTTGTCTGTCTGCTAGTATTGTGTCCACTTCAACCTCGTTAGCAAACTATTGTGGGTTGTTTATGTGTTTATGCCAACTGTTCATTAGATGCACTGTTAGATGTAATGATGATATTACTGTTTAAAGTTTGCATTGTTTAGAGTAATGTGATTAAGCTCTTATCTGATTTTGTGTGGTATATATTCTGGGTGAGTTTTCACTAAAGAGTTCCAGTTTTCACCTAACCTAGTGCCATCTAGTTCTTGGGTGCAATATTCAGCTATAATACTGATGGTCCATCACAATATTTATGATATTTTATTATTTATAAGATACTATAATAATTTCATGCCACCAATCTAAGTATCTAAATCTGACTTTTTATCAGCCTTTTGCAATCCTTGCACAGCAGACTGGGAGAGAGACAATTAGGTGTTATGCATGCATATGTGCTGATAAGAAACATGCTGATAGGAGTAGGGGGCGGTAGTAGGGAGCAGAAGGATGATCGTATCAGCTGCTTTTTCACTGTCCAGTCAGCAGGCTTGGTGTAGAGGAAGAATTCCCTTCTACAGTCCATAACTATAATGGAGAAAAGTGGTATCATTTTCCTGGCTGTGCTGTGTAAACCTAAAAACTCAATGGACAGACATACAAATACTCTGGCAAGTAAAACAACTCCCATATATGCAGTTCATCATTTAAATACCAATCTTCTGGATTAATCAGCAAATAATTGATGCCTCTGGACAAGTCCCACAAATTATGGTTATCTTTGAACAATATCCTATTTAATTATGCCTTTAAAATGCTCTACCGAGTTGATTTTTAAACATTCAGGTGACAGCTGCTCTTTATACTGAGTTTAAATGGCGCACACTGAGCTAAAAACGAAAAAGAAATGCTTATTTCATAAAGCACGTTATGGTGAATTGTGCTTTGAACAATGCAGTTGTTACATTAAGCTTTGTTGATAGAAAGCTTTTATTTCTTCGAACATGACAATCCACAAGCTTTGATGAGACAGCACCAAGACTGTAATTAAATAAGGCTTATATGAATGTAAAAATGTATGTATTAATTGTGCCAAAACCTCTATCTTTTGAGTTGAGACAAATACAGCATTCAACATACAAATTACATATATTTAGAATTTTTTTATTTATTCAGACTTTTTCATAAAAAAAAAATCTCAAGCAATGCTAGCCAAGTTCATACTTTTTCTCATAAATGACAAAGCAAACATATGCATTTATATAGATATGGAATCATTTTGTAGATGTGGTAGATTTGGTGGACTTTTGAGAGTAGATCTGGTGAACGTTACATTTCCCACTTTCTGCTGATATGGTCAGTGTTAGGGGGCGTTCTGGCCATGAACAGCTTAACCTAGAGAACTCAGCACAGTTACATTTCCATGATTTCAACAACTAATAAAACAGTGCAAAACAATTATTATTTATCTCATGATGCATCAGATTATTTATCAGATAATTTAGAGAAAATAACAGGAATAACCAGATTCATTATAAAATGGTCAATGGCTATATGTTTAACAAGGTGGCCTAGCAGCACTTGCAATGGTCCACCGTGGTCACCTTCCTGCACAGTTTGTATCTTTCTACTGTGGGCTTCTTCTAGTTATGCTGGTCCTTCTAAAACATTCTGGTTCATGTTTGATGGAGGTGGCAAAGGTTAGAGCCTCTGTCAGGGTATTATCACTGTTTGTGTCCCGATTGAGAAGGTTGACCTTTATTTTCCATCAGAACAGTGATGGAAAATCTCTTTGGGTACACAGATAAAAACCTAAAAGCAGTGATAAAAAAGTAATTTGAATTTTTGACATGTTTTATTGCTGTCTATGCTTTCTTATTCCAGTGATACTGATGCCAAACTTTTCTTGTATTGGTGTCAAGAGGGAGAAGAAAGGAGCAACAATCTCTTATTTCCCACTCTTATCCACATCTGAAAAAAATGGCCTGAGTTAGGTTTTAGTTAATTTCTGATCCGTTGAGCTACTTGCAGATGGCTGATTATCTGTGACTATTTTTCTATATTCAGAGCAATGGCCGCATACAAACTGGCTTACAAGCTGCAGCCAGTTTGTGTGTGTGTGTTCACACAAATACCGGCCCTGGCTACACCCAGGGCCTATCAGATGTTTTATTTGCATGTAGCCACTTGGATGAGGGGGTAAATACAAACAGCAGCGGGGTCTGACATTGATTTGTACAGAGTACAAATCTGACAGTGGCTGCTGTTCGCATACAGTGTGTGCAAGCAGCAATTACAACTGCCGGCAGGAATCTACTGATTTTTGCAAATAGCTGCCCCGGGTGAAGGTACACTATAATATCAAAAGTATTGGGATGCCTGCCTTTACATGCACATGTCAATGCACTTTAATGGCTCAACTCTTCTGGTAAGGTTGTCCACAAGGTTTTGGAGTGTGTCTATGGGAATGTTTGACCATTCTTCCAGAACCGCATTTGTGAGATCAGGTACTGATGTGGACAAGAAGACCTGGCTCGCAGTCTCTGCTCAATTCCTCCTAAAGGTGTTCCATTGAACTGAGGTCAGGACAGGCCAATCAAGTTCCTTCAACCCAAACTCGCTCATTAATGTCTTTATGGACCTTGCTTTGTGCACTTGTCCAAAACATTTGGTGGAGGGGGAGGGGATTATGGTGTGGAGTTGTTTTTCAGGTGGTGGGCTTGGCCCCTTAGTTCCAGTGAATTCAGGAATTCTTAAGGTGTCAGCATACCAAGACATTTTGGACAATTTCATGCTCCCAACTTTGTGAGAACAGTTTGGGGATGGCTCCTTCGTGTTCCAACATGACTTTGCACCAGTGCATAAAGTAAGGTTCATAAAGACATGGATGAGCGAGTTTGGGGTGGAGGCAGTTGACTGGCCTGCACAAAGTCCTGACCTCAACCCGAAAGAACACCTTTAGAATGAATTAGAGTGGAGACTGCGAGCCAGGCTTTCTCATTCAACATCAGTGCCTGACCTTAAAGTGGAGTTCCACCCTATTTTTATACTTACCTCCATCTTCTCGCTCCGGGTCACCTGAAAAACAAATGGATAATCGCATATTTTTTTTTTTTTTACTTACCTCGTAGCAAAGAAAATATACTTACCTTACTTCCTTCTTCCTCCTTCCTCGGCCGCGGCCCGTCGTCACTTCCTGGCTCTGCAATGATTCCTGGGAGCTGGACGTCATAGCTCCCAGGAATCATTGCGCCTGCACCGGCCCCGACGTCAGTTCCGGGTCTCGCGCGTCATCCCCATCTAAACAGCTTCTGGGCATGCCCGGAAGTGACGTCGGGGCCGGCGCAGAGCATCGTGGGACCAAAGAAGGCGGAAGAAGACGCCGAAGAGGACGCGCTGGCTTCAAGCTGCCCACATCTGAAATGGCAGCGCTGGACAAGACGTTTGCAAGGTAAGTATTTGTCCTAACAGGTAAGTGCAACCCGGGACAGATCAGAGGCTAGCCATTGTGGAATGCACTAGCCCTGACTGTCCCGGGGGTATAAAAAAAAAAAAAAAATCCAGGGTGGAACTCCGCTTTAAGAAATGCGTTTCTAGAAGAGTGGTCAAACATTCCCATAGACACACTCCTAAACCTTGTGGATAGCCTTCCCAGAAGAGTTTAAGCTGTTATAGCTGAAAAGGGTGGGCCAGCTCAGTATTGAACCCCACAGACTAAGACTGAAATGTCATTAAAGTTTGTGTGTGTGTAAAGGCAGGCGTTCCAATACTTTTAGTAATATAGTGTATTTGGCTGCCTGAATGAAGCCTTGGAGCTCTTTATGTATAAGGGATGTGTTAAAATTCAGTGCTGAATAGCTACAAAAGTGTAGGTTCAAGAGAGTAGACCCCCACCACTGGCCACTACTAAAAGACAGAAGGCGTTTCCTACTTTTGTTTGATAGTGGAGGATCCCAGTGAAGAAGACATGTAAGCAAACTCTTCATTTTGCCTTAATGGTGGGAGATAAATGAGCTGTGAGTAAAAGTATACATGCTTTTCAGCCTTGTTGAATTGTGTGTGGTGTGCAGTACATCTGACACTCTATCACTTCTGCTCTTCTCACCTGTGAGGATTGGGTGTCAGCTCCAATAACTTCAACAGGATTATTCTAATACTGAGAAATATGATCGTAGAAAAAAAAAATCATAATTCTATGTACATAGTGAGGCTGAATGGTATAGTATAGATTTACCCACAGGATGCCCACGACTGCAATCCAGACAAAATGAAAAGGATATAGTTAAGTCGAGGATTTTTTAAAAATACATTTTATTTTAAATGGGATCTTACAGGCCATGATGAGTAAATGTGAAATTCATGATAGCTTTTTCAAATGTATAACTGAAAGTCTGGTAATGACACCCAAGTTGTGCTTGCTCAGACATGTTCTTGTAACAATTTTCAGGATATCTAACTGTACAAGGAACATATTCATAAATCTCATAATGGAACGTATTGATGGCCATTGTTGATTGAGTACCTACAGATGGACTGCGTCTGAAATGTTCCAAACCATGATTTTCATGACACGCTATTAAAATGCTAATCATAATTATAATAGCTTTATTTTTTTTTTTTAATTCATGATCATAATTTATAATGAGGGCTTAATTGAATGAGCAAACTAGGCATACGCCTAGCACAGATTTATCCACAAGTAGTGTAGACATTCATTAGTTAAAGTTTTGTTTAAAGGGTAACTCCACCTTCGTGGGGAAAAAAATTGCAAAAAAAGAAAAAATAATATGGCGTATACAATTGCGACACAAGTCATATTGTAATTGAATGTTATTAAAAAATTCCTTTCCGTTTCAATCTGCAGCCGCTGTAATTTTCTGTAAAATGCAATGCAATATGGCTACCTGGAGCTGTTCTGTACACAGAATGTGTACTGACCACACCCCAGAAACATAATTTCCTGCTTGTGTGATTGGCTCACCAATTTTTCCAGAATTCTGCCTATGATACAAGTCAGATTTCTGGCATCCCTTGCAACAAAAATTTCATTTTTGGTGGGATACTCCCAATAGAAAAATGTCTAAAGGGATGCAGGCCCAGCAGCTTTCCTATTAGTGCTCTGCAGCGGCTACAGCTGATTGATAATTATGAAACCACTCCCATTAGACCCACTAAGCACAGGGGCACAGAAGAACAAACAGTGACTTGTTTAGAATAACAAAAGGTAGGAATCTGCAACAGCGTTTGTTTAAATCCTTGCAATGTACAAAGGGGAATGTTTTTTTCTCAACAAAAGCAGAGTTACGCTTTAAGCTTGTTTTTGTCATATGCATTCTTCTTTTTGTGTTCCCTTTTAACCACCTATTTTACCATACTGTACATACATCACCCAGCATATGGTTATGTGGAACAGACTATACTTGTATTCATTTTACATTTTACAAGGGCCTCAAGTATAGAATTTGAAGTAATAAATGACATCCCCATAGTGTTCTAAAATGGTATACTCCACTCTATTGGTATGGCCAAACCTCAGATCCCAATTGCTGTTTCAAGAAATGAAGATACAACAGCCACACTAGTGATTCCTTTTCAAGTGACTTCTTTGTGGGACACTTAAAAATAACTTGTACATAAAGTCAAACTAGGGCCTCCCACTAATAAATAAGTTGTGCAGCACTTTGGCTGCATTCACCCTGGCGATGGTGACCTGTCATTATACTGAACGGGGTAGGTAGCTACACCTACCTGAAGATTCCTTCTCATGCAATTCCCAGCTGCCAAAATCACTGGTGCAAATTCAGCTTCATCAGTTTTCTCTTAATCCCCCGGGAAAGTACCACGAATACCATTTGAGCGCGCCAGTGAAGTCCACCTAATGCATCTTCCTGCGATAGTGTGACAATGATGCTGCACTGCTCCTGAATATAAAGCAGCTTTTACACTCTCATATAGGCTGAGCCGGCTTGCACCACAGTAGGATAAAAAAAATGATGCAGGGGGTATTGCTATGAGCATTGTCACTGCTGACTCACAAGCCTGGAGCTTGTCAATCAGCACCTGGGTACAGCTAGTACTGGCTACTACTTTATGAATTGACAGTACTGCCTGTTTCTGGAACCCTCCCACTTTTATCTGCAGTGTCTAGATCAGGGTTTCCGTGGAACCCTAGTGTTCCTCCTGATGTTGCTAGGGGTTCCTTGAGCAATGGACAATTTCTGCCTCTCAGATAGGTTCCCAATGACACCATTGTTCCTTTTAGCTATCTGTAAGAGGGTAATTCTTCCCAATGATGACAAGAGTAAGAAGCATTCTTCCCACTGACTGTCACACTAATGTGTCATGAGTTGTAGATTTTTCATTTTTAGCAAGGGTTCCAGGAGACCAGAAATGTATTTCAGGGGTTCCTCTGTGTTGAAAAGGTTGAGAAAGGCTGCTCTAGACTGTCATACAGGAGCCTTTAGTTGTAAGCTAAGTGACAAAATACAGGGGAATGGTAAGGTTCTTTTATCCTATTGGGCCTTGTCATCAAGATGATGTGACGTCCATTATGACATGGACATGTCCATTAGGACATCACATGGTATGTATATTTATAACCCCTATATATTGTACTAAGACATGGGCATTGAAAGGCAACTTTTAATTATGCAAGTAAGCAATTACTTCGAGTAAGTATAAACTTTGCCCATAACCACCAAATCATATTCTAGATTTGACTTTCTAACCTATCGTATATAACAATGAAAGATGAAATCAAGCTTATTGCCGTAAGCAGCACCACCATTTTTTTATCTTCCAGTTTTGTGCATAAGAGTAATAATTTCAGATAGAAGTCCCTTTTTCCCGTAATGGTGACAAAAGAGACATCCATACTGTTTACTGCTTAGTCAGATGACTGCATTCAAGTATTGACATTCTCTTTGCTGCCAGAAACAACTGCTCTACCGATTTCCCTTTTCCATCTACTACACAGTTTTGCTCTTCTTTATAGACAAGAATATGTGTGCATTTTATTGGTGGAAATGATCCCAATTACTCCATCTGATATTATTCTATATATTCTATACAGAAAGGTGAACATCATATTGATAACCAGGAATCCTCTTGATGACAGAGATAGTACTGGATGGAACATCACACAATATTTTTCCAGTAGCTTCATTTATGCCCCGTGGCACTGCATCCCCCAAAAAAATAAACAAAACAAATCAATATATATACATATATAAATGTATATATATAAAAAATTAAATAATGTGTAAGTAACCATTGTAAAGGAATTTTTTTCCCATGTAAACAATATCTGCTGAGTTGCATTATATCTTCTCTTTATTTTCTCCTTTGTGGTTGTCCTGTTGAGGCTACAAGAGGGTGCTGTCACTGGTACTGTAAATAGTTCTTTAATGACTGAGGCAACGGTAAAGACTCAATTTGGTGCAAACGCTCTCTGCCAATAGCAAACCGAACCGATCTTCTGCATAAATCCATCAAAGGCAGCGGTTCCGCTGAAAAAACAGAGAACATGTCCATTAATATCACACGATTACTTTCTGTATAGCTCCAAAATCACACTTAATTCTTACAAATAATAATACTAAAAAAAAAAGAATAATTTGTTTTCAATGTAAAATTCAGAACTAGGTGGTGCCACACTTCAATACTAAGATTTTTATTTCCAGCATTAAGAAAACCTGGCATTGGTTGTTTAGGACAATAGATTATTGACCCATGTTTAAAGACGTTTATTAAAAAAAAGAAGACGTTTTTAAATAAGTTATTAGCAGAGATGTATAGTAACTAAGTAGAACTACTTCACTACTGTACTTAAGTACCGAAAGGCGGTATCTGTACTTTCCTGGAGTAGAAATTTTTTCTCCTACTTCCACTTTTACTTCACTACATTTTTTCGATGATTTCAATACTTCTACTCCGATATATATTTTTTTTGTGCTGCATAGTTACGCATTACAATTATAAAAATTACCACTGCCAGAACAGTAGATGGCAGGTTTCATGAAGCTTAAAACATGTGTATTATCAGCGCATACGAAAATAAATGCTACTGGATGTATAAATAAAAGCTGCATTTGAAATAATAAAAAACAATATGATGTTCAAACTTTTGACTTCTTTCTTTAATAACTACATAACACAGTACTTGCAGTTTTACTTTCAGTACTTGAGTAGCAATTTTTTTTTCAAAACTACTGGTACTTTTACTTTCAGTACTTGAGTAGCAAAATTTTTTAAAAAACTACTTGCAATACTTAAGTACAAAAAATGTTGAATACTTTAGTACTTCTACTCAAGTCACTTTTTGATCGAGCACTTCCACTTCTACTCAAGTCACTTTTTGATCGAGCACTTGTACTTTTACTCAAGTATGGGTTTCGAGTACTTTATACAACTCTGGTTATTAGAAGAAATTAGATAAGTTATATTAAAGCATAACTAAAGGCAAAACTTTTTTTTTAGTTTTGGATAGAGTGGAGAGGGATTAGAACCCCTGTCCTGTTTATTGCTGTCTGTGCCCCCCAATAAGGAGATTCAGCCTCTCTATTTGTCCTGTTTACCATTATCAAGGAAAAAGTGAAAGTAAAGAAAGCCCCAAATTTTGGGTACTATAAGGGAAATGGGGACACTAGTTCTGGTGCCTGGGGGTCCCCAAGGGATTCCCTTCATTTGAAGGGATTTCCTCTCACTTCCTGTTTGGCTATGGGATAGGAAGCAAAGGGAAATTCCCAAAATGGGACACAGATGGTAAAAAAAAAAAAAAAAAAAAATCTGACAGGGGTTATAACCCTCCCTTGCTTTATCCAAAATTAAATAAAAAGTTATGCCAATAGTTCTAAGGACAGCCTTTGATTCCCTGAACAACTTTGGACACTACCAGTAGAATAAAGTATTGCCACTAATTCACATCAGATTCACACATGACCTCAGGAAAAAGAAGCATATTATGAGACCCTCCCTGCTGATAGGGGGGACCACCAGACCTCCTGTAGGGGGCCCCAACAGCATGGGGAATTGGTGCGGTTGGGTGGAGGGGCAAATACAGAAGGAAGCCCTGTGCAGCTCTCTGCAGAAGCTGAAAGCCAGTTTCTCTCTCTCCTGCCAGCTTTCAGCTGCTGCAGGGAGAGACACAGGGCATCATTCCTGTAATTGCTTTCCCGACACCGATCCCCCTCCCTGTTCTGCCTGCTTCTGCCCCCCCTTTTCCCGTGTGCCCCCCTTTCACTGTGCTGCTGCCCTTCTGCAGCACTGCAGGCTTCCCTTTCCTGTAAAAAAATAACAAATTGAAAGAAAAAAATTAAACATTATTAAATAATTTAAAAAAAAATGTAAAATAAAAGAATTGTTAAAAATTTTTACATAAAAAAAAAGTAAAAAAACGATAAAAAAAAGGCTAACACACAGGTTCTCTGTTATGTTTGTGTTTGCCAATAATGATTTTAGTGTATATTTCGTGAAAATATTGTCTTGATAAATTCGAGGGAGGGCCCTGCCAGGTAGGCTGCATGGGGCCCTGTGATTTCTAACAGCAGCCCTGCATAGGATAACATGCTGGGGAGTTTATTGGCTGCAGAAAAAAAATGTCTGAAGCCAAAAACAGCAGCTGTAAAAATGTCCAATGTGCATGAGGCCTTGCTAAACAGCAGCAGAGAAAAATCAAGGCTGTGCAGCAAAGCTGTATAAATCTCAGGGCTGGATGAACAGAAATACAAATCATTCGGCAGCTAAAATAGCTCTACTTTATATATCTCATCTGTGTATTCAGCTATTGATTTTATTGATGTGTAATATCTGCAATGCTAGCAATGAATATATTAAATATTGAACGTTTATCCTCATTTCTCTCTACAAGCAAAATATAAATTGAGCTTGTCTGCTATAGCAAAGCACCTCAGCCTATTTTTTTTATATGCTTGCATGTTTGAATGGGAGGCGAGCCAGCACAGCATACCATGTTAGGGTCAAATCTTCAAATCTCATATAACGGTTTAAAAGGCATTGCCAAGCCGGTGTGGCAGAGTGCATTAAGGGATTTGGAATGTGCACCTCTAGGCTGAGCACGCCGCAGACACTGCAGTGCGGTGTGGAATTTCTGCTTTCAACAGGAAACCATAGGTTTCCTCATAGGCTATGAAAATACTAGTCATGCACATTTGTACAGTAACACACTGTGTAGAGTTCAAACATTTTCCAGGGATTGCTGCACCAGCTCAGCTGTGAGAACAACTCCTATGAAAATTCCTGAGAGCCGACTGCCTAACTGTCAGCAATCACCAGCAATCAATGTTCCCCATTATTTTCTTTTGCATACTTAAAGAGGAGCTCTGGCCTTTGAGGAAGGAGCTGTTTTTTTAACCACTTAAGCCCCGGAGGATTTGGCTGCTCAAAGACCAGGGCCTATTTTGCAATTCGGCACTTAATGGACAATTGCGCAGTAGTGCAATGCTGTACCCAAATGAAATTGACGTCTTTTTTTTCCCCACAAACGCGGCTTTCTTTTGGTGGTGATTTTTATTTTTTGCGCTATAAACAAAAAAATGCGTCAATTTTTAAAAAAAAAAACAAAATTTTTATAATTTTTTTATATGAAATTTCCCCAAAAAAATGTAAAAATCAAAATTTTTTAACATTTTAGGCCAATTTGTTCTCTGCTTCATATTTTTGGTTAAAAAAAATCGCAATAAGCGTATTTTGATTGTTTTGCGCACAAGTTATTGCGTTTACTAACTAAGGGAAATATTTATGTCATTTTTATTGTTTTTTTTTTAGCTAGTAATGGCGGAGATCTGCGATTTTTTTTGCGGGACTGGGACATTGCGGTGGACAGATCGGACCCCTGACTAACATTTTTGACACTTTTGGGGGGACCAGTGACATTACTACAGTAATCAGTGCTATACATATGCACTGTTACTGTAAAAAAAAACAGGGAAGGGGATAACTTTATTAGTGATCAAGGAGTTAAGTGTGTCCCTAGGGGTGTGATTCTAACTGTGGGGGGGCGTGGCTTGTGATGTAACCACAGAGACATACGATCCTACATAGCAGGATCATATAGTCTCTGCAGTTATACCAGGGAGAATGACAGGCGGCTTTGTTTACATCAGCCGTCTGCCTTTCTCTCTCTCCAGCGGGAGATCACGAGTGGCTGGCAGACATTGGAGCCGCCGGTCACTCGCGCGGGGAAGGCCGTGAACGAGTGGCAGCGTGCCTCCAGCGGTGCGCGCTCGCCCCTTACAGGCTCCTGGGCGAGCGACGTAGTACTACGTCGCTTTGCCCAGGAGGGGCTGACTGCCGCAGTAAATATACTGTGGGCGGTCGGCAAGTGGTTAAATAATTTAATGCAACCAAATTACACTCTAGGCCAGCCTTTTTCAACCAGGGTGCCTTCAGGTTTCTTCAGGGGTGCCTTGGAAAAAATGTGTAAAAATTGGCCACAAATTTTATGTAAGGCAGCGTGTGGATCAAGCCTGCCTTTTAGGCACACAAAGCCACAGGTTTTCATTGGGCACCATTACAATCTTCCAGCCGCCAGCATCCTAACAACTGATGACATTATTAGTTGATATGGAAATCAGACACTTGAACCTCATCTTTGTTTGTCCCTCTCCTGCCTTTCTCCGTAAGCACTGGGGCCACATTAGCTTAGTGAGGAACAGAAACTAAGGAAAAGAGAAACATTGGAATACTAGTCAGTACCAGTGTCCAAAGCTGTATTTGCTTTGGAAGAATAAATCACCTTGTGTGGATGTTGCTACCCTATGTAAAACCAATCATTTTATTTTTAATCTTTAGAATAGGGTCAGTGCTGGGACAAGGTCATCTAGAGCCCAGGGCAAACATACCAAACTGCGCCCCCCCCCCCAAGAAGCATTATGTGTCAGCAAAAATCCCCCCCTCCAAAAAAAAAAAAAATTGAGCACCAATCTGTATGCTTACAACCAAACATAAATTCCCCCTCCTCCCAGTATAAATCTTCCCCCTGCGGAAATCCACACTGCCAGCATAAATCTTTGCCCCACCCTCACTCCAAGCTCAGATCTTCTCTCAATCCAAATCCCCCCCCCCCCAAAAATAATTTACCCCGAAATCCTAGCATACATCCTCAAATTTCCCCTCCAAGCACAAATTGTTTTCTCCCACTCTGAATCCCCCCTCCCAGCACAAATCCTCCCCCTCAAGTTTTCCCTCCTAGCATAAATGGCCCCCAATCATCCCTAATAGAATAAATCCCCCCCCCCCAAAAAAAAGAAATTCCTCTCGTAGCACAAATTCCCTCCATCCCCTACTACCATATCACCTCTTCTAGCACAACCCCCCCCCCCAAACCCCCTCTCGTAGCACAAATTCTCTTCCCCCTCCCCACCCCCAACACCCCAAATGTTGAGAAACACTGCTCTATGCTACTTGGAGGAAAAGCTAAACTAACAACTTCACATGGGCATGCCTGTGCCCAGCCTATGCTACATCCACAGCACTGATCATTCAGAAGAGTGACAGTTTCCATTGTATAATGCAAGGCACAATTTTTGCTGGTTCATAAGTCAGTTCACATACAAGAACAAAGACTCAGATGATCCCTCCTATTGGGCAGAACAGTGATATGGTGACTGACCGTCACTGGCTCTCGGCTCATTGAAGACTGAGGTCAGAGGTCTATGATCACTCAGTTCTTGTGTGGGGGGGGATGCAACATCAGACCAATGCTGCATCCACCTAGGTGAGTATGAATATTTTTTTTTTTTAATTCCTGTACTAGGGGCTCTTTTTTCTCAGAAAATAGGTGCAGGAACTCAACCACAGCCTGCCCAAAACCCCCCTCCCCTGCACACACACCCTCAAAGCCACATCAAATAGTGGCTGTGGTCAAATTGCAGTAAAAGTGGAAGGGTCATAAAGGGGAATTAAATACCAGGAGTGCATTACATACAGAGTGCAGAGTTCAGGGGTGCACTATGTGCAGAGTTCAAGAATGCATTATGTACAGAGTGCAGAGTTCAGTTGTTCACTGCATACAGATTGCAGAGTTCCGGGGTGCGCAACACACAGAGTGCAGAGTTCAGCCTTCTTCCATAGCTGCCTCTGCATTCCCTAACCACATCTAACTTTCAACTCTCTTCAGATATGACCTCTGCATGCAACCCCCCCCCCCTCCACTTCCCCTATATTCCCAACCCCCCTTAAAAGCTCCACCATCTATGACCTCTGCATGCAACCCCCCCTCCACTGCCCCTATATTCCCAACCCCCCCTTAAAAGCTCCACCATCATCCACCTTACTTTTGTTGTTGCATTAAGCTGAAGCACCCAGCCAGCTCTAGTACCTCCCCGCACACTGTATGTGGCTCCATCTCCATCATCCAGTGGGGGTGTCGGCATTGGCACTGCACCACAGGCACCTGCATCTCCCTTGTCCCCATCCTGCACTTAGCGGGAGACACTCAGGAGATTAGATCTTTGGGAGACAAGCTATCACTTGTAAACACAAAAGCTGGATTTCTGTATTTACAAGTAATAGTGGTGAGCAGGGAACAGAGGGCCTGAGCCAGAGGTGGTGGAACTAAGTTTCACCAAGTTCCAGCTGAAAAAAAGCCCTGCCTATACTTCTCTTTTAAGGAACCATGATTACCTATTTGGAGTTGATAAAGGTTCCCTCTAATGGTTCCTGATCATCTTGTGACCAACGAGCAAATCACAGAAATGCACACTTCCCATGTAGTGTTAACAGAATTAATTTAAAAGGTATTGTCCATTTTACATGTTATATTTGCATGGAATAGACATACTGGCCCCAACACCACCCCCTCCCCCCCCCCCCCTATATATTCCTTCCACATACTACATTCTACCATACAAGCTGAAACTTTAGTCACAGAAATGCACACTTCCCATGTAGTGTTAACAGAATTAATTTAAAAGGTATTGTCCATTTTACATGTTATATTTGCATGGAATAGACATACTGGCCCCAACACCACCACCCCCTCCCCCCCCCCCCTATATATTCCACATACTACATTCTACTATACAAGCTGAAACTTTAGTCCAGAGGAAATATTTGATAACTAGAGAGCAGACCTCTGTTGAGCTGCACTGGGAGACTTTGATCAATGCAACTAGTACAAAGTCCTTAGATCTTCCTTCATCTGTTTTTCGCCTTTCCTATAGTAGGATTTCTTTCATCTTCACTAAGCATTTATTAAACTGCAAAATTAGTCATTACCATCTGTGCCAGCAATGATCCTACTAAACACACTTAATTCCACCTTGTTTCTTCAAAGAAGCCCTGTTTAAGACACTGCAGGCCTAGCCGCAAGGCAATTTCCTGTTTAACGCTTCTGACCCCCCCCCCCCTTCCAGCAGATTCTAAAGGGATTGGCAACTGCTACTGGATTTCCTTTGTAACTCCCCCTGCTGGCACAATGTGATTCTATAAATCAAACATTGCTTTATCAAACCCATTAGGACTGGACTTGGATTCAGAGAACAAAAGGAAGCCCGTCTGTTGCTTATACTGTATGTCATTGGTGGCACAAGGTCCTACTCATCTGACTTTCAATCCCTACTAATGATGTCTGCACCCCAGGAGGTATTTCTACCTGATTTGGGGCATACTCCTTCCTCTTACATAGGATTTAGCCTAGAAGTATTAGAAAATTATACATCATGTATAAAAGGAATTTTATGTACAACCCCATCTCCATTAAGTTTGAAATCCCATACTAATACGGTATCTCACAAAAGTGAGTACACCCCTCACATTTTTGTAAATATTTTATTATATCTTTTCATGTGACAACGCTGAAGAAATTACACTTTTCTACAATGTAAAGTAGTGTACAGCTTGTATAACAGTGTAAATTTGCTGTCCCCTCAAAATAACTCAACACACAGTCATTAATGTCTAAACCGCTGGTAACAAAAGTGAGTACACCCCTAAGTGAAAATGTCCAAATTGGGCCCAAAGTGTCAATATATTGTGTGGCCACCATTATTTTCCAGCACTGCCTTAACCCTCTTGGGCATGGAGTTCACCAGAGCTTCACAGGTTGCCACTGGAGTCCTCTTCCACTCCTCCATGACGACATCACATTAAATATTCAAAGCAAACTCCCTCATCCATCCATGTCTCCATGATTTATTTGGTGAGAAATCACTTTGAGAAACACCCCCTAGCATTTCTGGCCGTGGCCATCTTGAGTAATGGCAAATGATTCATGTAGCATTTACTTCCTGCCCTTAGCTCAAGTATGCATGCAGGAGAGTGTGCTTAGCTGCGAAAATTCCTCCCCCTCCTCCCCTCCTGAAGACTCCTGGGATGTATGACATCATTTGCCTAGGCATGAGACCAGGAAGTAACCAAAGAAATGTAAAAAAAAAAAAAGTTTAAAACAAGTAAATATGATATACTTTCCTATCTATTTACTAGAGCTGCACAATTCTGGATAAATTGAGAATCGCAATTTTTTTGCTTAGAATAAAGATCACAATTCTCTCACGATTCTCGGCGAAACATCATCTTTTACATTATACAAAAAAATTGGGCTAACTTTACGGTTTCGTTTTTTTTTTAATTCATTAAAGTGTATTTTTTCCCCAAAAAATGCATTTCAAAGACTTCTGAGCAAATACAGTGTGACATAAAATATTGCAACGGTCGCCATTTTATTCTCTAGGGTCTCTGCTAAAAAAAATATATATATATATATATATATATATATATATATATATATATATATATATATATACATATATATAATGTTTGGGGATTCTAAGTAATTTTCTAGCATAAAATACTGATTTTAACTTGTAAGCAGCAAATGTCAGAACAAGGCTAAGGGTACTTTCACACGAACGATCCAATCAGGTCTGCCTGTCAGTTTTCCCTATTTTCCATCCGTCCAACGGATCGGATGGGATTGGATAAGTACGGACAGGCAGTCCGTTCTCATCCGATTTCCCCATAGAGGACAGCGAGAATCTGACAGCTCCGTCTCCGCACACAGAGCGGAGACGGAGCTGTCATCTGCCTGCTCAGCGGGGATCTGCTGATTGATCCCCTGCTGAGCATAAAGCTGACCGCACAGTGTGAAAGGACCCTTAGTCTTTAAAGCGGTAGTATAGAAAAATAAACAAAAAAAAAACAAACAAACCCTGCAAGACAAAGGCATAATGAGCTAGTATGCATTGCATACTAGCTCATTATGAAAAACTTACCTTAGAACAAAGCCCCGACATGGACCCCCGGACACCGCTGTGGGAGCGGACATAATCCCTCGGCGTCTCTTCCGGGTTCGGCGGCTCCGGCGCTGTGAGTGGCCGGAGCCGCGATGACGTCATCCCGCGCATGCGCGCGGGGGATTAACTTTCTGGCAACTTCCCGGCAAGGAACTCCAAAGGTCCGACGGACCTTCAGAGCGCATGCTCCGCTAGCGTCAGCGGCTGCATGCAGTGCAAATATCTCCTAAACTGTGCAGGTTTAGGAGATATTAATTGTACCTACAGGTAAGCCTTATTATAGGCTTACCTGTAGGTAAAAGTCCTAAAAATCGGTATACTACCGCTTTAAGAGGTAAAACTGCCCTCACTTACAGATGAAGGTTCATTCCTTTTAGCCCCGGTTCACACTTGTGCGTGTGCGGGGTTCGCATGTAATGTCGGAGCGCACTGCTCCGACATTACATGCGATCAGCTGTGCGGTGCGAGTTTAGCCATACAAACTGTATGGCTAAATTCGCATCGCTCCCGCAGCAAACACGCACAGGAGGCATTTTTGCAGCCGCATCAGGATCGGATCGCACAGCGGTTCACACT
The DNA here is from genome assembly GCF_965119305.1 of Pelophylax lessonae. Taxonomy (NCBI): domain Eukaryota; kingdom Metazoa; phylum Chordata; class Amphibia; order Anura; family Ranidae; genus Pelophylax; species Pelophylax lessonae. The sequence goes on from NC_138770.1 coordinate 210,347,633, forward strand.
TGTGCGATCCGATCCTGTGCGAACTGCACGATCGCACTGCGATATGCGATCAAACTGGGGGTGTCGTTAAGATTACATTGACACCCCCAGCGTATCGCATATGGCAGTGTGAACTGCCGGGGGTGCGTGTGCGATGCGGGAACAGGCTGCGAATTCGCAGCCTTCCCGCATCGCATATATGTGAACCGAGCCTGAGCTAAAAGAACGACATGATACATTGTAAAACACTATGTTTATAGTTATCTAGCAGCCTTAACAATGTTAATAAACGTTTGCTGGAGGCTCTTTTTTTTTTTGACCACTGTGAGTGAGCAGAGAACAGCTCAGTAAGAATCGAGGACATGCCGTTTTAAGATCGTGAGGTGAGGTGAATCGAGATTGCGATTTTTTAACAATTTAATGTGCAGTTCTACTATTTACTAATGCTAGCAGCATGAGGATTACAAATAATCAATGTTGATTTGGAGAGTGAAGTTCCACTTTAAGGTAAAAAATCTTGAGGCTTTGTTTGGTTCTTTCACGGAAAACAAAGTATCTCTTCGGGGAGTAAAAATAATTCTATTTCAGTTACAAAAGAATATATCTTCCTACAATGTAATTGGCAGATGTTTGATTTTTCGGTGGTGGAATCGATACAGCTGTAGAAGAATGGAACCTAAGTGTAGAACAAGCAATGCACTTTAGCCAAGTACATCTGATACATAAATGTGATACATTATTGAATATTGTGCAAATATAATAATCATCATGCATAACAATAGGATTCTGAAGTTATACAAAATTTCTGCCTCTCAGTAATCATTACTCATTGCACCCATTTAGTCTTTAAAGACAAATCATTTTCTGCAATTATTAACCCAAAAGAAACAGACAAAAAGGGCAGGCCTCCCATAGTGTGCCCCCCAGCAGTCATGAAAAGACTGAAGCTCAACTAGAGTGTTTTTTCATCCCTTATTTCAGAGGTTGTTCTATCTTTTTTCAGATACAGCATATACAGTGGTGATCGAAAGTTTGGGCACCCCAGGTAAGAATTTGTATTAATGTGCATAAAGAAGCCAAGGAAAGATGGAAAAATCTCCAAAAGGCATCAAATTACAGATTAGACATTCTTATAATATGTCAACAAAAGTTTGATTTTATTTCCATCATTAACACTTTCAAAATTACAGAAAACAAATAAATGGCGTCTGCAAAAAAAAGTTTGGGCACCCTGCAGAATTTATAGCATGCACTGCCCCCTTTGCAAGGCTGAGACCTGCCAGTGTCATGGATTGTTCTCAATCATCGTCTGGGAAGACCAGGTGATGTCAATCTCAAAGGTTTTAAATGCCCAGACTCATCAGACCTTGCCCCAACAATCAGCACCATGGGATCTTCTAAGCAGTTGTCTAGAAAACTGAAACTGAAAATAGTTGACGCTCACAAAGCTGGAGAAGGCTATAAGAAGATAGCAAAGCACTTTCAGAAGTCAATATCCTCTGTTTGGAATGTAATTAAGAAATGGCAGTCATCAGGAACAGTGGAAGTTAAAGCAAGATCTGGAAGACCAAGAAAAATATCAGACAGAACAGCTCGCAGGATTGTGAGAAAAACAATTCAAAACCCACGTTTGACTGCACGATCCCTCCAGAAAGATCTGGCAGACACTGGAGTTGTGGTACACTATTCCACTATAAAGAGATACTTGTACAAATATGGTCTTCAAGAGTCATCAGAAGAAAACCTCTTCTATGTCCTCACCACAAAAATCAGCGTTTGAACTTTGCAAATGAACATATAGACAAGCCTGATGCATTTTGGAAACAAGTTCTGTGGACCGATGAGGTTAAAATTGAACTTTTTGGCCGGAATGAGCAAAGGTACGTTTGGAGAAGAAGGGGCACAGAATTTAATGAAAAGAACCTCTGTCCAACTGTTAAGCATGGGGGTGGATCAATCATGCTTTGGGGTTGTATTGCAGCCAGTGGCACACGGAACATCTCACGAGTAGAAGGAAAAATGGATTCAATAAAATTTCAGCAAATTTTGGATGGTAACTTGATGCCATCTGTGAAAAAGCTGAAGTTAAAGAGAGGATGGCTTCTACAAATGGATAATGATCCTAAACACACCTCGAAATCCACGGGGGATTACATCAAGAGGCGTAAACTGAAGGTTTTGCCATGGCCTTCACAATCTCCTGACCTCAACATAATTGAAAATCTATGGATAGACCTTAAAAGAGCAGTGCGTGACAGACAGCCCAGAAATCTCAAAGAACTGGAAGACTTTTGTAAGGAAGAATGGGCAAAGATACCTCAAACAAGAATTGAAAGACTTTTGGCTGGCTACAAAAAGCGTTTACAGGCTGTGATACTTGCCAAAGGGGGCAGTACAAGATATTAACTCTGCAGGGTGCCCAAACTTTTGCAGACACCATTTTTTTGTTTTCTGTTATTTTGAAAGTGTAAATGATGGAAATAAAATCTAACTTTTGTTGACATATTATAAGAATGTCTAATCTGTAATTTGATGCCTTTTGGAGATTTCCATCTTTCCTCGGCTTCTTAACCACTTGCCGACCGCCGCACGACTATCTACGTCGGCGGTCAGCCCCTCACAGGCAAAGCGACGTAGGTCTACGTCGCTAGCCTGTGAGGGTCTAGGGAGCGAGCGCGCGCCGCCGGAGGCGCGCTCCCGCGTGGTCTTACACTGAGGAGAGGCTTCCGTCGGGCCACTCTGCCATAAAGCCCCGACTGGTGGAGGGCTGCAGTGATGGTTGACTTTCTACAACTTTCTCCCATCTCCTGACTGCATCTCTGGAGCTCAGCCACAGTGATCTTTGGGTTCTTCTTTACCTCTCTCACCAAGGCTCTTCTCCCCGATAGCTCAGTTTGGCCGGACGGCCAGCTCTAGGAAGGGTTCTGATCGTCCCAAACGTCTTCCATTTGAGGATTATGGAGGCCACTGTGCTCTTTGGAACCTTAAGTGCAGCAGAAATCTTTTTGTAACCTTGGCCAGATCTGTGCCTTGATCTGTGCCTTGCCACAATCTCTGAGCTCTTCAGGCAGTTCCTTTGACCTCATGATTCTCATTTGCTCTGACATGCATTGTGATCTGGAAGGTCTTATATAGACAGGTGTGTGACTTTCCTAATCAAGTCCAATCAGTATAATCAAACACAGCTGGACTCAAATGAAGGTGTAGAACCATCTCAAGGATGATCAGAAGAAATGGAAAGCACCTGAGTTAAATATATGAGTGTCACAGCAAAGGGTCTGAATACTTAGGACCATGTGATATTTCAGTTTTTCTTTTTTAATAAATCTGCAACAATGTCAACAATTCTGTGTTTTTCTGTCAGTATGGGGTGCTATGTGTACATTCATGAGGAAGAAGAATGAACCTAAATGATTTTAGCAAATGGCTGCAATATAACAAAGAGTGAAAAATTTAAGGGGGTCTGAATACTTTCCGTACCCACTGTATATACATACATACCTACATACATATATACACACCTTATGCTGGCCATACACTATATGAAAAAATGTTCAAACTCTTTTTCGAATAACAAACAATTAGCTGTGAGCAAACAATTTTGCCATCATGTAAAGACCGAATTTTGATCGATAAATCGTTTAACCACTTCAGCCCCGGAAGGCTTTCTCCCCTTAATGACCAGGCCATTTTTTTGGGAATCGGCACTGCGTTACTTTAACTGACAATTGCGCAGTTGTGCAATGCCATACCCTAATACAATTGATGTCCTTTTTTCCTACAAATAGAAATATTTTGGTGGTATTTGATTACTTCTGCGGTTTTTCTTTTTTTGCACTATAAACAAAAGAAGAACATCAATTTTGAAAAAACACCAATATTTTCTACTTTCTACTATAAAACATTCCTAATAAAATTTTTTTAAAAATCTAATTTTTATTACCAGTTTAGGACAATTTGTATTCTGCTACATATTTTTGGTGAAATAAAATCCCAAAAAGCATATAATAATTGGTTTGCGCATAAGTTATAGCATTTACAAACTAAGGGATAGATTTATTAACTTTTTCTTTATTAGTAATGGCGGCGATCAGCGATTTTTATTGGGACTGCGGCAGAGAAATCTGACACCCCGTGACACTTTTTTGGGAACCAGTGACATTAATACAGTGATCAGTGCTAAATAATATGCACTGTTACTGTATAAATGACACTGGCAGGGAAGGGGTTAACACTGGGGGTGATCAAGGGGGTTAAATGTGTTCCCTATTTGTGCTTACTAACTGTGGGGGGATGGATTTAACAAAGGCAGAGAGAGATCTGTGATTTGGCTTAGCTGAATCACATGATCTTTCCCTGCCTCTCTGACAGGAGAGCCGTCTTACATTGTTTACATTCCAGACAGCTCTCCTGTCAGTTTTGCCGAAGATTGTGGGAGGCCGGTGGCGATCCTCCCGTGGTTTGCCTCCTGCTGTGTCCAATCACAGCAGGAGCATGACTCCGGTGGCGCACGTGCGCCGCCAAAACCGTGTGCACATAATAACTTAGATGTACATGATTATGCGCAGCCGAGCCGCCTTGCCACATTAAATCTGCGTGGGGCGGTCGGCAAGTGGTTATAGGAAATAAATAAATCAGTTTTTTGTTTGTTTTGTCACATATGCCTAGTGCAAACAGTTCAGATGAGAAACAAATTAACCTTTACATTTATTCCTCATTAGGCAGAAGTTTTCCAAACATGTCCTTCAATTTTTTGTTGTGTTCTGACATGGGGACGGGCCCCCCGCCAGAACACTGATCAGCACTGATTGGGAGTTGGTCAGCTACTGGTTTTCCAGCATGCTTGTCCAACAGAAGCCGGCCAGGGTGCCATACACATGGGCCAAATGTCAGCTGTTTATTTTTTTTAACCAGCCCATGTGTACAGGGCTTTATACTCAACTGTCCCTGATCCAGCGAGATCCCAGCTGTGCAAATTCAATGGCACAACACAGCTGCTTGTCAGAAACCACTCTAGTGGGCCTGTGCATGGTGCTGTAATCTCTATTCAATGTTATGGAGAGTTCCAACTCTGTTGGAGGGGGGTTGGGGGAATCTCAAAAAATAGGAGTGAATGCGGTTAATAATGCGAGTGGCCGCAACATTTGGCCATTGGAACAATACAGAAATGGCAGTGTTAATTTTGTTGATATTGTTTAAGAATTGCATAGTGCTACTGGGTTCAAGGATGAACATTAACCACTTGCTGACTGCCCTATAGCAGTTTTACTGCTACGTAGCGGCAGCTGTGCCCCGGATCAAGTATATATACGGGATCCAGCACTTCCGCCTGCAGGGGGCATGCGCGCGCAGTTGGCCTTGCATCTGCCCTGAATATTCACATCAGAAGCCAATCTACTGGTTGTAGGCACTCGATGTCCTCCAGCACCCGCTGATCATCGGTAAACAACACACAACGGGGATCTGCCTATGTAAACAAAGCAGATCGCTGTTCTGACAGTGAAGATTCACCCTCTCTATTTTTCCTGTTTACCATTATCATTAAAAATGAAAGTAAAAGATAATCCCAAAGTTTGGGTTGTCCACAGAAAAGTAATAGAGGGGAAATCTTCCAATGGGGACATTAGTTCTGGTGGCCAGGAATTCTCTTGATTTGCAGGGATTTCTTCTCACTTCCTGTTTGGCTATGGGACAGGAAGTGATAGGAAATTTCCGCAATGGAACACAAATGGTGAACAAAAATCTGACAGGAGTTATAACTAGTGATCGATTGATATTGTTTTTTTTAATGCCGATACCGATAACGATATTTGGATATCGGTATCCATCGATATCGGCCGATACTTTCGGACATGTAAAAATATATATATATATTTTTTCCAAATGTACTCCTTGTGGAGGGATCTGGGGATCTAATAGACCCCAAACCCCTCCTAGGCACTAAAAAGAATTCAAAACGACAAGTTAGGCTGATTTTCAATTCGGCACCGAGTACCCAGAAGTGATGTCATGACATCACTTCTGGGTTTTGTACATGGAGACCCGATCAGAGCCGAATGCAGCTTTGGTCGGGTATTATCTTCGGCGGCGGTGGAGGTAGGATGCCAGGGTACCGGGGTGATGTCTCTAGCTTCAGGCATCACTCCGGTACATGCACTTTCCCTAAATAGCGGCAATATCGGTAACCTCAGGGGCCGATTCCGATATATCAGCCGCTGATATATCGGTGTGGCCAATAGTCGGTCGATCCCTAGTTATAACCATCTTTTGCTCTATCCAAAATGGAAACAAAGTATTGCCTATATAGTTCTATTTTAAGGCAGAATTAGACCTTAGGCATGGTCGCAGTTGCTTCTTCCCCACATTACTTCCATTGTAACAGATAATGTTTGGAATAGTACAGAGAGGCCTATACTGGCAAGGTTCCATTAGACACCAGCTGCCTAAACAAGTGCATCCTCCCTTGTGAAATGACAGGCAGGTGTACAGCTCTGTCCAACTGGGATATCCCCCTGGTTTACTGCATATGCATGAAGGTAGTAGCTGGCCACCCTGGACACCCATCGGGCCTGTCATTTAGAGGATGGGGTGGGAACAAGCAAACAAATTTGGAGGATGTTTTAATCCTGAACTGCATATTAGCTGCTCCAGTATTGCAAAGAAAATAGACAAAAGTGTTAACCTTTTTAAAGCTAGTCAATTTATCAGTGCTTATATGTAACACAATATCTTGCTTTTAGATTAGATCATAATAAATAAGAATGGAACACACGCCAGCAGAAGCATTTAACCCAACGCTAGTATATCACTGTGTTCACAGGTAATACTGCACTGCACATTCTTCAATGATACATAGATGGAGGAGAAATGCAGAATAATCACAACATATTTTACTGCCTGTCTCTGCTGCCTAGGCTATGGAGTAGACAAATGGAAGGAGAGGGATGGGGGGAGGGAGGGGTGGGGGGTTAATCATGTACTCAGATCCATAGTGGCTGTCAAGGCTGCTATGGTGGTACAACCATCAATGAATACCAAGCAATCTTATCCACATTACACACAACAACCATATAGAAAATACTATAGATGTGCTGTGATGTGTGTATTGTTTACATGGGGAAATAATGTATGCTTGAATCATTAATGTGAGCAGCGGGCATTAACGAGATCACAGCAATCACACTGCACAGCAACGGGGATCTGCCACTGCCACTAAGGGGAACTCCGCCGCCACATGACAAACAGCCTCAGTAATGTACCAAACAGTGTCAGAACAAGTAATGTCCCCTGCTGCGGTAATGCAGAAGTAATGGCTACAATTTACCAGCCTTTACTAAAATGTGCTCATCTTGCAAACTTTACTTAAATCAATTTTGTGGCAGGGACAATTTAGGGGGCACTATTTCAACAGTTTATGTTGTAGCTAATAGCACATCTTGTATTCTGTGCCTGTACATTGTGAATTAGAATAACGTCTCATCCTCAGCAGAGCTAGCTGTGTTCATTTATCTTCCCTATTCCCTATAGATAACTCAGATCCTCTGCAGACTAAACAATCTCCAGGCCATGACAGGGTGGAAACTGCAGTGACGACAGCTAGCATGTTAGCAGAGACGGTATAGACTGAATGGTAGCGCTAGTGTGCAAGGTAGAGTAATGCATTAGGTCATATGTTATGCTTCTCTTTGTAGTACATTTCCTGCCTCCAGACAGTGGTTTCCTTTATTCCAAGGTTCGTAGATTTGGTTTATAAGAGTGATTTAGTCATTTTCTATCAGAAAATAAAGTGCAATGCAGTAACCATTATTGAAATTGGAAAAAAATATGTCAGTATAGTTTTTGTTAAAGTTGTTTTGTCATAGCTTATTGACTGTGGACATAAAATATAACTTAAAAACTGTGGCTGGGCTAGTCAATAAAACAACACAGTGAGCAAAGTAAAAGTTCAAAGTGTAGTCGACGTTGCAACTAACTTGGATACATTTTATTCTAGTCTGACTTCAAACTGAATTCTGTCTGGTTGCTATGCATTACATCACTTTTCACTTTCATTAATGATCAAGCCTGCATGAATCCAACGGAAGCGATGTTGCACACACTAAATATAACTATTTATCACCTGCAACTTCTTTCCTGGTAATGGCAGAAGAGAAGAACCAGTATGCATACCCCCAGCCACAGTCTCAGACTCTAGTTACAGAGCTCTGGTTACAGGGAAGCACAGTCCAGCTTTCTTAGAACAGAAGGTTTCTGCATGTCACATTCCATCACAAATCTCAAAATTAGGGGAATAAGTCCTCATATTAGGTAAGTGGGTGGAGTCAAGAAACGGATACCTGTATGCCTTTTGCCCAACGGTAAATCAAGAACCACTAATGTATAGTACAGATTAATTCTAATATTATAGAGCAATTTGTTCCAAACTGCATACACTTGCCTAAAGCTGAACAAAGATTCAAATCTTGGCCGCTTCAGCAGGGACCAGCTGAGATTCAAACCATGTATGGGCAGGCTGATTCTACCCAGGTTGATTCATTGATCGACTTGGGTACAACCAGCTTGTCAAGATTTTACATGCAATTATTGCTAGCGGCTATAGCTGCTAGCACTAGTCACTGTGTGTTCTCCTGGTCGGGATGGCTCCCTGCACCCTCCCCCTCCTCCTGCCGGGAGAACACAATAGCGCCATGGGAGGGATTCCCCTATCAACACTGACTGTGTTAATAGGGTTGCAGGAAAGAAAAACACACCATTAATGGCTGGCTTAAGGCTTACTGGCAATAATCAGTGAAGTGGCTTCTACAGAGGAGGGCTTGGGGACCAATGGAAAAGTATAACTGGACAGGTTATTGTGAGGTTGGCTAAAAGCAACAAAAATGCCCTTTACTGAACCATAGTAATTCCTTTTAGAACAGAAGAATCTATATAAATCCTAACCTCATTTATAGTGTGTGGAGCCATTTCTCTATGTCCATGGGCTAACTTTATACATCCAAAGGTTTTTGGATATACAGTTGGCCAAGAACCATAAAGAAATGCCACTTACCCACTATTCTAACATAAGAAATAATCTCCTGATTTGTAATGAAATGAAAGGCGCAGATATTATCTGTTCTAGTAAGACTTTACTGTGGTTGTGCACACTGGTCAAATGGAGGGCCTTTTGGTACACTTCACCATAGCCTATTGAGATAAAGCTTTTTAGTGTTATATAGAAAATGCTCAATTTAATATTTTTTGAAACCGAATAAAAAATCTTTTGTACAAATGCAATGTTGCTTGAATTGAAACTGCTTCAATAGGAAGTAGAGTTATTAGGTTAAAAAGTCTGTAAATCTAAAATAAAAAGAATGAAGCAGATTCAATCAGGACATACTGTGGTTAATACAGCACAGTAAAATATCTTTTAGCCTTTTTAATCTAGCCGTCAAGGACAGTTGGAACATCTGTATGCTAATTGAAACAAGGCGTGTGGGTAACCATCATTCCAATGAATCACTCTGTAACTCTGTAAACTATTAGCAGTTGTAGATCACATGAAATTCTACATGGGCAATATGCCACAATCAACAAAACGGCCGACAGAAATGGCACCCCAAAAAAAACAACACTCCATGTCTGGTTTCCACTGGCTGTCTACAATACTTCCCTCTTTCTGCCAAGAAGGCGCAGGCTTATTCAGATTGGTGTGGTTTTGTCCACAACTTTTATCTCGGTATTTAATTGATGGAGAACAATATGGACTTAACCATCTGCTGTTATTTTTTTATATACCTCCTGGATGAATCCCTGCGTGAGGTCGCCACAATGGAGGTCCACCATCCCTTTCACAGCACCTGCTGATGTGTCTCCATCCACCTGCTCTATTCTTGGTGAATACATATATTTTGTTTATATTTTTTAACAAGCTTTATGATTATATGTAAAAGGGTGTTTATATTCCTGTAGGCTCTCCTTTATAATCCCTAATAAATGCTTATTGTACCCTGCTGTTGCGTTATGTTAAAATTTTTTACCCTGGCCTCCCAGATAAAGATCTACACAGCCTACAGTTAGTTCGGAATTCAGCAACTAGAATGCTAATGCATTCATAACAAAAATACTTTCCTCACTTAATTCTTCAAACATGAAATGGAAAACTACTTTAAAGACTGCCCTATGGACTTTAAAACATTCTAAAACCACACAAACTGGATGTCTGCAAAATCTAGCTTCAATCCTTTAAAGCCCAAGCCTCATGTCATGTGGCTTCCTATTTTTGGATCGATGAATATGTTTAATGCCAGAGAAAAAAAAAATTTAGGGCCATTAAATGCCCTCTGCACAGGCATGTGTATTTTCTTTTCTTTTAAAAGATATATAATGTTCAGAAACACACAAATTTGATGTGCAAATTCTAAATTGTTGCCATTTTTTTCTCAAGAATAACCTTATTGTATTTGGCTAACAGAAGCTTCAATTACTCTCCTGGAGGAGAAGAATGACGCAGTTCCAAAAAGCTGAAAAAACAACAATGTAGAAAGCAGAAAACCTTTACCATGTAAATACTGCAAACTGCTATCCTCAGGCTATTACTTGTGTCACTTAGAGAGGCTTTCAAGCACAAATCAACAGCAGGACCTAGGGACCCAAAAATCCAAACTCACAATAAATCTTTTTCAGGAAGGACAGTACAGTGTAAAGTCTGAAGCTACACAAGGGACCTCCGTATATTCCATGGTTGGCACAGGTTGCATGGTTAAAAAGCGGTCTGTGATTGGCTCCAGTTTATTATGATCAGTCTGACATACAAAGCTCAAGAAACACGCAAAAATACTATGATGGAAAATTACAGCACTTCTGATGAAATCGTGTTATACCAGGACAATGTGATATCATTTTGTTTCAGGTGAGAAAATAATGAAGTCCTCCACCCTTTATGGCTATAGCAGCCTGCAGTTTCTTGAAAAGGCTTTCCACAAGATTTTGGGGAGATTTTAGGAACTGGCATTTTAGTTCATCCTATTAAGGTAAAGGTCAGGATTCTATGCAGATATCTAAAGTTCCTTCACGTTAAACTTATCAAACCGTGTCTTTAAGGGCCAGGCTTTGTGCACAGTGGTACATTTAGGCCCGTTTTAAGGCAGGGCAAAAGGGGGCACCTGCCCAGGGCCCTGTCAATGTTGAGGGGCCCAACGTCCTAACAATCCATCCCAGTTACATAGTGCAGCTGCAGGGAAAGGGAATTAGTAAGTGGCAGTGTCTTTGGCCGAGTGGAGAGACATACTGACAAGCAGTGGAATCGGCCAGAGGAGTGAGAGAGGATCGCTATGAGGAGGCAATGACATAGGCAGCATGGATGAGCAGAAAGTCGGTGGGCGGCAGGAGTTACATCTGAATGAGAATGTGTGCTTGGCTTTTCATCACCTTTCTCTGCCCCTCTGCTTGCTGTTAACATCACCAGCCCCGCATGTACATAACACCGATCAGTCGGCCGACACGGATTAGCGGAGAGCTGGTATGTTTTGTGATTACCAATCCGAATTAGTTAGTTTGCCCTGCTGTATTGAACTTTCACTGCTTTAGCCACTAAATTATCACTTATCTGCCTCTCTGCTTGCTATGCTCATTGACAGTACTGTTTTGAATGTTTTCCTGGTCGGCTTCATTAACCCCATCTTTTCTGCCACATAATACATTCTGCTGGAAGGGAAAACTTCTACTCCTGCAAGGGGACTGTTGTATGTTTGTAGCATATTCTATCTAGCAACCAGTTAGTTAGCAGTAATGATGTGCAATAACCTGTAGCAACCAGTGAGCAGTAATGATGTACAGTAACCTCTAGCAACCAATCAGCACTAATGATATGCAGTAACCTCTAGCAACCAATCAGTGAGTGGTAATAATATGCAGTAATCTCTAGCAGCCAATCATTTTGCAGTAATGATGTGCAGTGACCACTAGCAACCAATCAGTGAGCAATCGCTGCCTTATCTGCTGCAGTAAACTGATTTTGAGATTAGCTGCTACTTAGTGTATCTCTCAGAGCAGGTGGAGAGCACAATTGCATGGTGGGAGCTGGGGGGGGGGGGGAACCCAATAAATTGCTTGCCCAGGGTCCAATCAATGTTAAAGACGGGCCTGGGTACAATCATGCTGGATCAGAAAGGAACCTTCCACAAACTGTTGCCACATGAATGGGATGCCCACAATTCTCTAAAATGTCTTTGTAGCAATAACAGTGCCTATCACAGTAAAATAACAAAATGCAAACATTTGGAGAGGTGTTAGTAGTAGATATAGTCATTATATCTTGGATGGACTATACTTAAACTTTTCTTTGAGTTTGAGTTTTGAGTTTATCCTCCGCCTAATGCTATGGAGAAGTATGAATAGGTACAAATACTTAAAGAGGAAGTAAACCCTCCTTTGCAACTTTTACTTATAGGTAAGCCTATGATAAGGCTTACCTATAGGTACTGTAAATATCTCCTAAACATGTACCGTTTAGGAGATATTTACCTTACATGCAGCCAGTGACATCACTGGCGCATGCGCTCTGAAGGAACGGCCGCTGGTGCCGTTCCTTCAGAGCCCCGCGCCGTGACCGTCGGCTCCTGCGCGCGTGCGTGGGAGTGGCGTCACCGCGGGTCCGGCCAATCAGATGGCCGGATGCCGCGATCCCGGAAGACAGGCGACTGAACATGTCGCCCGTCATAGATGTAAGCGGGCGGCACGGCGGGGGCTCGTTCCAAGGTAAGTATTTGATAATGAGCTAGTATGCGATGCATACTAGCTCATTATGTGTTTCTCTTTCAGGTTGAAAAAATAAAAAATAAAAACATTTTTGGGTTTACAACCTCTTTAAAAAGAAACTTGCAATAAAATGCATGGTCCACATATTAGCTCGGGGCTCTTTGGAGAGATTGCTAGCTATCAGAAGGGTAAAAGTGTACCTGTAAAGAAAAAAATTATGAATACTTACTTTACTCCTAGCTTCTGCATTGCAGGGTGTGACATCATTATACCCCTGTAGATAATCCTGGACACTCCAGCCCAGTGCAAGAGATATGGGACCAATATTATTCCCAGGATCTCACTGGAAGGAGAGCAGCTTCACTCCCACATCAGCACCACAGATGGAAGACAGGTAAGAGGTAAGTTTTAATCCAACTTTTTTCCCTACAGGTATAATTTGCCCTTTTATTATATAGCAAGTTCTATAATGAAAGGGGGCCCTGATCGAATTATTCTACCTTGCTTTTTTTGGCAAGGTCTGATTTAATATTAAAACAATATTGTTAATTGTACAATGCTAATAACAACAACAATAAGTAATAATAATAATAGCAATAGAGAGATCTAAATGAGTTACTGAATGTGTATGAGCAATATCAGTATTTACAATTTCTTAAATATAAAAAATGTAATGTATTGCTTTTTTTTAAAACTGAACTCTAAGGCAAGCCAATATTGTCTAAATATAAGATGCATGTGTATTCTTTCTTGAATCTTTATGTGCTATGTGCATTCAGATCTGTGCAATAATCCAGTGTAAAATCTTGACTTTGTGCAGATGCTTCCTGTAATAAAGACCAGTTACTGCCGACCACTTTCCTTTTATAAAATGACTGGTCTTGTCTCTACCCCATTCAGTTTTTTCTGCAGGCAGCCTGTATTGGGTGATGCCCTTTCACTGCTCTGTTCTCTGCACAGTCTATGTACAGCACAGTAGTGGTGTCATTGCTACTTTTAAAAGGTCATTTAAGGGTTTGTAGAGGCATCTGGTGCACACAAAATTGATTTACATTCTTTTTTGCTATTAAGGAACATATCTGATTGAAAGTTTTTGTGCCTGGAGTTCAGTTTTAAAGGGGTTGTAAACCTGAAACCAGACATGAAATATGAGCAAAGCATATCCCTATATAGTGTGTACTTGTCTCAATTAAGAGCACTACATGTTATTTCTGATTGCTGTTTCGCTCTCCTGCTATCAGCATTATTCACTTTTGACAAGTTTTCCTGACAACAAAAGAAAAACTGATTACAGGGGAGGGAACTCCAGCTGATTGACAGCCTTAGCTCTGTTCCTGTGTGCTGTGTGGAGGGGGTGTATCGCTTCCCTCCAATCAGCTCTCAGACCTCTCCTCACTGAGTTCTGCAGAGTGTAGCTTCAGCTGTCCGCCCCCCCCCCCTTTTTTTTTAACTCACAGAGAGGCTTGTAAATTCAGCACTTTGAGCAGATGTAGAAAAGAGAAGACTGATACAACTTATGTAGGAGGATT
>NC_138770.1:210366875-210411875 GCF_965119305.1 Pelophylax lessonae
ATGATGGGTGCAGTGTTCTGCTGAATAAGGTGTACTGGGTGCAGGGTTCTGGAGTATGGGACATGCTAGGTGCACTGTTCTGTTGCATAAGGTAGGCTGAATGCAGTTCTAAGTGTGCTGGGTGCAGTATTCTGCTGGCTGCAGTGTCAGGCATACTGGCCACGGTTTCTGTAGTATGAGGCATGCTGGGTGCAGTGTTGTACAGTGTGAGGCATGCTGAGTGCAGTGTTGTACAGTATGAGGCATGCTGGGTGCAGTGTTGTACAGTGTGAGGCATGCTGAGTGCAGTGTTGTACAGTATGAGGCATGCTGGGCGCAGTGTTGTACAGTGTGGGGCATGCTGGGTGCAGTGTTGTACAGTGTGGGGCATGCTGGGTGCAGTGTTTTACAGTGGGTGCATGCTGGGTGCAGTGTTGTACAGTGTAGGGCATGCTGGGTGCTGTGTTGTACAGTGTGGGGCATGCTGGGTGCAGTGTTGTACAGTGTGGGACATGCTGGGTGCAGTGTTGTACAGTGTGGGACATGCTGGGTGTAGTATTCTGCTGGGTGAGCTGTGCTGGGCTCAGATTTCTGATGAGTGAAGTGTGTTAGGTATGGTATTCTGCAGTGTGTACAAGGTGTAAGTCTTGCAGTGTGAAGTACTGTATATTTCAATATGAGGGGTGCTGAATGCAGTGCACACCTCCATACCCCCCTTTCCTTGCTTTGGGTCCCACATTTATCCTCTTATTCTTTTTTGCCACCATGGGTCTTAATGGGAAAACCAGTGGCTATATCTCTTGGGGACTACAGTGACAAAATGTCCCTAGCATTGTTCCTGAAACAGATTCCATGAGGGGCTCTATTCTTTCTGCTGCGTATAAAACAAAAAACATCATAAATAGAGTCCTCATCATAGTCACGGCAGGTACGGATACCTGAACAAGTGCAGGGATCGACCTCTGACCTGAACAAGTGCAGGGATCGACCTCTGAAGTCCCTAAGAGATGTAAGAAACCAATAAGCAGTTTAACTCTCCAGAATCAAAGACTAATATCAGTCATGGGTAGACTGTTAAAAATGAAATACAGAGCACTGAAGAGCCACACTAAGGCTCCATGTACACGGGACGTTAGAAAAAACGTGCTGCAAAGCTAGTTCTGACGCTGGGAAAAAGCAGCTGGTAAACGTGCTTTCAGTAGGTTTTTCCATTGGCGTTATTGCACGTTTGGCCACGTTGCTTTTAGTAGCGTTTTTTCTGCCTCCATTCAAAATCAATGGTTCCCTATGAGAGCATATTGATTTGAATGGAAGTCGCACCGCAAGTCGGATCAGGATGATCCGACTTGCACTGTGAGAATCTTGAGGGGGAACTCCACGCCAAAAATGGGAAAAAACTGCGTGGGGTTCCCCCCCAGGTTCCAAACCAGGCCCTTCGGGTCTGGTATGGAATTTGAGGGTAGCCCCCAAAATCCATACCAGACCCTTATCCGAGCACGCAGCCCGGTAGGGCAGGAAGGGGGAGGGGACGAGCAAGCGGCCCCACCCCCCTGGACCATACCAGGCCACATGCCCTCAACATGGGGGGGTGTTGGTGCTTTGGGGCAGGAGGGGCCCTTCACCCCCCACTTTAAAGCATCTTGCCCCCATGTTGATGGGGACAAGGGCCTCATCCCCACAACCCTGGCCGGTGGTTGTGGGGGTCTGCGGGCAAGGGGCTCATCGGAATCTGGAAGCCCCCTTTAACAAGGGTGGCCCCCCAGATCCCGGACCCCCTCCCTATGTGAATGGGTATGGGGTACATTGTACCCCTACCCATTCACCCCATAAAAGGCAGTGTATGTAAATAACGACAGGAGACGTTTTGGAAAGTTTATTAAAAATCTTCATCCGGACTTCTCCGCTCTGGTCTTCTCCCTCTCCGCTCTTGTCTTCTGCTCTTTTGCTCTCCGCTCTTCTGCTGTCCAATCTTCTGCTCTTTTGCCCTCAGCTCTTCTTCTTCCTCCGGTCCTCCTCCGACGCTGTCCCCGGTGATTATGCCGGTCTCCGGTCTCTGCAGCTTGTTATATAGCCCCGCCCCCTCGTGTCACAGATGACTGTTTTGGAAGCTTTTGATTGTGAACATAAAGGCCCTGTTCATACCTGAGAGCTTTTCAGCTCGTAAAACGATCATCTCTGAGGTCTCAGAACGCCCAACAAGCAAAATCTTATTGATTTCAATGGCCCCTGTTCACATATGAGCATTTTGTCGCCTGAAGCAAAATGCCTGAAGCTCAAAAAAGTACACAAGCTTCTTTTTTGGCAGACTACAAGCATTTTTGTTATATGTCAACGCCAACAACAAAAAAAAAAAAAAACGCCTTAAAACGATACGCTGAGGTGTGAATGGAGCCAAAGTGTTTTTGGTGCCTACAACTTCCAGGCCTGTACAATCTCCTGCCGTTTACAGTTTATGCACACACGTAGAAGGAAATGAAAATGTAATTGCTTATTGATTGGTACAAGTTCTTCAACCCAACATCTATTTTAAGGGGACCTTTCCTGTGAGAAGGTTATTGGTGCTCATTTGTCTGTGATCATTGTCCCATAGCATCGTTCCAACTGAATGTTAAAATAAATATTTTATGGAATGATAAAGATACTCAGGCACTGTATAATCCTTGTCAACTTTTAAGTTATCAAAACGAATTGACCCTGACTATTGCAGAGCCATCTTATTATAAAAACCATGAGCAAAATCAGTCCAGGAATACGGTGCAACTCTAGTGACATTTTAAATTATGTGGTATAAAGGTCACCAACAAATCAGGGTGTATAAAAAACGAAAGTGACGTGACTCCTGCACTACCAAATAAACAAACTGACCCAGTGTATATTATGTATAAGAGAATAGGCTGCTGCTAGCACCCACTTATGTTCCAACAACTAGAATCAATAAGTGAAAAAGGGGGTGCTGTGCTGCTTACAAAATGAATAAAGATAAATCACTACAATCTGTGCATGATGTGTATTACTTGTGTATACGTACTCATAAGTATATACACCTAAACAATACTCCACAGGTAAGTGACTCATATGAACAAATAAACAAAGTATTTAAAGAAAATCTATATGGCGCTCCACAGGTAAGTAAATAATATAGGCTGGTGAACATAATATAAGAAGGTGAATATGCTGATCGCTGGGTGATATGCTGTGATCAAACTCTTCTTAGGGTGTTTTCACACTAGCACTTTTGGTGCGCACCTGGGTTCGATTGACGTCAGAATTCGGTTCTTTTTGATGATGTGAACACTGTCTTTGAACTCGGGTGCGAACCGAACCCGAGTCCACTTAAAAAGGGTGGTCTGGGGTACGGTTCATGTGAACTCTAGTACGGTTCACTGCTGATGAGAACGCAATTGTACCAAAGCGAGCAATTCTATCCATTTTGGCATCTTCTCGTTTACAGCGGTTGCCAAGCAACATGAGTACGCGCCGGCTGCAGCTTGATGACACAAGTGTACCGCGGTTCGGATACAAAAATAAAATGTGAATTTGGAGCAGGGGGAGGAGTTCGGACCAGGCAATCGCACCAAGTGTGAAAACACCCTTAGACTTCCATTACATCCAGCGTTAATATTATATCCTTTATTACATGATTTATTACATGATCTTAAAGGGGAGTTCCACCCAAAAGGGAAGTTACGCTTTAAGGACTCCTCACCCCCTTACATGTCACATTTGGCATGTCCTTTTATTTTGGGGGGGGGGGGATTGGGTATCTAGTTTTGACAGGTACCCAGCTCCCCACTTCCACTCGTGCCGAATAGGTGACTCGAGCGGAAGTTCTCCTCTCCCCCTCCCTCTCTGCAATCTTGTGGGACAGGTCACAGGTCCCAGAAGATTGCCCGGTCACAGAGGAGGCGCAGCGCAACTCGTACACGCGCAGTGCACACCTAGCTGAGAAGCTGGAAGCGGTCACAGCCAGTTGCCCTCACTTGTGATGCCGGCGCCAGGAAGAGCACCAGAGGTTCAGGCGGCTGCATCGCTGGATCGTGGGATAGGTGAGTGTGTGTTTATTAAAAGTCAGCACCTACACTTTTTGTAGCTGCTGATTGTTAATAAACACAAAAACGACTGGAACTCAGCTTTAATATCCGACACTTCTATGTTTCATGCTTTTGACATACCAAACTACTGTATGTATTGTTCATAAGTCAAATGACATCTTGTTTATTCAATTACATAATACCCCTTACTGAAGTATTGTTATTCATGTACTTATTTCTATAACTAATAAAGCGTAAAGTTAAAACAAATTTAATTCTTCTGTTGCATGATATAATAGTCAGATCCAAACACATTATGTCTGTGTGCACTGAGTAGCAGCACTGACTTTTGCTAGTATCTGCATACTAGTAAAAATATCACCAAGTACAAAGTAACCCTTGCAAGGAAGCACCTGTATGAGAAATATACAATCCTGCAATAAATGGGCAACACTCACAAAGCTATGACATCATCCAAACACATCCCTGCAGGATTCATGTCTCGGAGATATCCTGTGTTCAAGGAAACCTGGTTACATTTCTGATCAGTAAAATTTGCTAATCAGGCCACAGGAATCAGCAGAAGACAGCTTGTTCTTCATATTATTTGTTGTTGCTGTAATTTAATCAGATTAAAGGCTTCCTTCAACATTTAGGCCTCGTGCACACTGGACGTTTTTGCAGCTGCTTCTAGGGGCATTTAGCCAGAATAAATTCAATAGCCAGAATTAATGCCCCAGCTCTTGATGCCTGTAAATGCGCCTAAAAACGCCAAAATGCTGCTGCTAGGAGGAAAGGCTTCTAGGAGAGAAAGGCTTCTAGGAGGACAAAACGTCCTGTGTGCATGAGGCCTTCCAAGTATGTTAGAGAATGACAATGGCGCAGAAGGTATAATTTGTGGTACTCTCTGTTGGCAACCCCACAGGAATTAAATGACCTATGGTACCGTTCACATATTGGTGTCCCGGATTTGCCCGCGCAATTCCTGTCACTTCCAATGGCACCCCAAACATGGCGCGATTTTGCCACGATTGTCGCCTGATGAATCACGGTAAAATCACGTAAACAGACTCGCAGGATACCCGTCACCCAACAAAAGTACAAGAACTATTTTTGGGCGGCAGGCGTCCTGCAACAATCGTGGCAAAATCGCGCTGCCTTTGGGCTGCCATTGGAAATGATGGGAATCGGGCGGGCATCTCGCGGTTTGCCATGATTCAGAATCGTGGCCAGAACTGCGGCGATTCTGCCCACGATCCGGGATGCCAATATGTGAACGGAGCCTAATACTGTCTGATTTGTTACAGTGTGGGTCATCAGGGAGTATACAAAAACCAAGTAGAAGAAAGTTGAAGAATAAGCTATAATGCTTAGGCTGGGTACAGACATATCAAAATTTCCGGGATATTCTTGATGCTTCTGCATCTATTAAAGAAATGTTTCCATTGTGAAAATTAAAGCTACATTGCAAATATCTTTTTACAAATAGTATCCCTCCGCCACTTTATTTGTCAACATAATAGCCTCTTTTTTCCTGTGCCTATACAGGATACATTTATTATTTTTTTTTGTGACATGTTTCATAGGCTATGTTGACAGACACCACATTGGTGAAGGCAAGATTGGGTAGATTATTAATACTATAAGCCTTAACCTAACTCTTTTTATAATATTTAAATTTCACCTGTTCAGGGATCTGCTAAATTTTGATCAGAGTGTGACCCTCACAGTTCAAAAGAAGTCAGTCGCTAGATTGGCTGTTGTGAAAGCTGAGTTCCAGTCATTTTTAGGTTTATTAAAAGTCAGCACCTACACTTTTTATAGCTGCAAAGTGGAGTAACACCAAAAAAGTGTAGCTGCTGACTTTTTGGTGTTACTCCACTTTAAACAATCCTGCTGGAAAACGTTCAGTGATCATTGGCTGCAGCCACTGATTAGCGTAGTCTGAAAACAAGAGTCCTGGTCCTGGTTTCAGTAGGGGGGACTCCTCCTTCCACCTCGCTTGTGTGGATGGGGAATCCTTTTATTTTTAATTTTTTTGTTCAGCAGGAAGCGGACAAGATTCAAACCATTAATGGGCGGCTGAATGTACCAAGTTGATCGATCGATCATTTTTGGTACAATCAGCCTGCCGGATTGTCTTGCAATTATGACTAGAAGCTGCTATAGCTGCTAGCAATAATCACTGTCCTCTCCCAGCGGGGATGTCTTCCCCACTCGCCCTCCCTGGGAGCAGACAATGGCTCGGCAGGAGGGATTCCCCTGTCAGCACTGTCTGTGTTGATAGCCAGCCTTATGCCCCGTACACACGTTCTGATTATCGTACGATAATCGTATGACTAAAGTTTCGCAATTGTTGTACGTTACTAAAATCGAAAGCAACTCTGCGTACAAACCATCCGACTTTCTTCGTACGATTCACTGACCAAGTGTATTTTTCATAGCTACGTAACGGAAGTGATGTATATACGTCTGACCACTGCAGATTATTTTACTGTTTCCAATCATGCGTGGTATTTGTCGATCGACTTTTAGCGTACGAATACTGTACTGACTAAACGATTATCGTTCGAGAAGATGTCGTACGACAGAAGTTTTCCTGTTTGTCCCTTCGGATTTTGTTGGACCAACTGTCGTGATCAGCTGTCGAAAGCTGTGTACTAACGATCAGATTATCGTGAGACCAGGTCGAAAGCGAGTTTTGACATACGATAATCGGAACGTGTGTACGGGGCATAAGTATTAGGACCCTTTCACATGGGCACTCTGATCAGATCCATGTGTCAGTTTTTCAGATGGATCAAAATGGAAGCTCCATGTTACTTTATGGGTAGGCTGATGAAAATGGACTTTACATTCTTTACTGCTGAGTCAGTTTAGCTCTGAAAAAAAGTGGAAAAGGTCCGTGTTCTTTTTCATTTTTTTCAGATCTAAACATGATGGATCAGAGGTAAAAGGTGTTAAATGGATGCATGTCTGTTAACATCTGCCTCTCCATAGACCTAACATGGGTCAGTTAAATGGCAGCAGGAAAAAACAAATGGACATTTATAAAAAAGAAAAAAAATACATCTATATTATGTAGCCCAGATTGAGCAGGGGATCTGTTCATGGATTCTCGTGGACCAGAACAGAGAATAGCCATGTGAAAGGACCCATACACTCCACCTCTAGAGTTAATGAACATTTAACCCTTATAGCACAAGGGGGTCTACTATAAGGGTGTTTTCTTTCTGTAATTTCCAGAGTTTGGCTTTAACGGGATTTATGAGCAACTGATGCTACACCCCTACCATGACAAATTGAAATAACTGTCAGTCTATTCAGCTAGTGGCTTAATAATGGCAGTGCTACCTTTTTCTTTCTTCTAGAACCCCCACTTTCAGCTGACTGTGCCGTATCTGTTCTTCTTCACTTTCTATGTCACATCACAGTATGTCCTGTGCGCTATAACAATACCAACTACCAGGGCTTCCAAAATCCATATAACAATGAGATTAAAATGGTGCAGTCATAAATATTATACTTATACAGAGAACATCATTGTGTGGGTTGATCCCGCAGCAGATTCTTGACATTTGTGTGAATAGAAGTGTCTTCTATATTACAAGCAGATTGACGGCCTGCGTTCTGTAAAAGATTGGTTCTACCATAGCATGCCTGTCTCAGTTCGGCTTGATGACAGGTATACTGTAAATATACAAGCTGGCACTGAAATGTGATATAATTAGTTTATCTTTAGAATTCTTAGTGTGTGCTTTCATGTCTCAGTCTGGTTCTATAACACCAAGAGCAGTTGTGAACTGGATAAAAATGTAATTATAGTAAGGGCTCTTTTAAACTTGCGGTGCCCTGTAAGAGATCTGCCTTTGGGAACGCTTATCAAAGGCAATATATTGCTTCCTCACTGCCTGATTTAATTATGCAAATGCCACCTATTTACAATGCCCCCTGGCTGCCTGTGTGAAAGAGCCCTAAAAAGGATAAAGTTAGGCCTGTTTCACATGGGCTTCAGCTTGTATAAGAGTAGTGTGAACAGCAAGCATTTGTGAAACTTTCGAGAAGCTTTGAGCAGCTTTCTCTAGGTTTTGGAAGCGCCCTTCAGCTCCTGTTTGGAAATATTATACACAGAACTCAATAGGAGTGCCGATTGCCACTTTAAAAAAGCTGCTATCAGGCTTTCAACAAGCTTCAAGTAGTGGTGAAGCCTGCTATCAGCTTGTTTAAAGTGACAATCAGCACTCCCATTAAGATCTGTGTTCAGCATTTACAAACTGGAGCTAAAGGGTGTTTTAAAAGCTTAAAAAAGCTTGCAGAATGCTCTGTCAATGCTTTGTTAAAGCTTGCTGTTCACACTTCTCTTATACAAGCTGAAGCCCATGCGAAAGAGGCCTTAAAGTAAATTTAACCCCGTAACTGAATTACATTTGGTTTGCTAAAGCACTGGCTATTATGAACATGTTGCTTTTTTGCATAAAATATTGTTTTCACCTTTTTAATTTTTTTTTTTTTTTTTGTATCTCGGTGCTGCCGATTTTCAGCCTCTTTTAGTTACTTCCTGTCTACATGCACACACCCCAGTGTTGGCTGAAAATCATTGCCCTGGACCAGCTTCTTGATCATTATGTCAGTGGACCACATCTGTTCAATGTACATGGGCATGTACATGTGACAGAGTAGTGATTTACTAAAATTCGAGAGTGCAAAATCTGGTGCAGCTGTGCATGGTAGCCAATCAGCTTCTAATTGCAGCTTGTTTAATTAAGCTTTGACAAAAACACCTGGAAGTTGATTGGTTTCTTTGCAGAGCTGCCCCAGATTTTGCACTCTTCAGTTTTAGTAAAATAACCCCAGAGTGACAAATAAGAGACCATACTCCGCCCATAAAGCTGGCAATACACTAGTAGAATTAAAAAAAAAAAAAAAAGATTTAATTTTTAAAACACTTTGTTTCTCTAACGGTTAGTAGGGTCAAACCGACTACTGGATTCTATATTCAACTGTATGGACAAATAATTCAAAAGAACAGGATGGAAAGATTTCCTTGAATGAATAAAATTCTAATGGTTTTCATTCGGAAACAAATTGTACATAGTGTACTGTAATAAAACTTGCTTAAAATGTCTCCAACATTCCTTAGTTATGGGCACGTCGAATTCCTATTCTTAAAGATTGGTTACAAAGAGTTAACAAGACGCCAGAAATGGAAGATATAATAGCCATTTCTAATGATGCTGTGACACGGCACAACAAGACTTGGCTAGAGTTCCAAACTGCAGCCGAATTTAAGGATACCATGTCCGCCTCCTAGCTCTCCTACTCTGGACCTCTATACTCAGATGCTTCTGACTAGTCATGTACAGGTGACAGTACCAATTTTTTCTGAGCATGGACCCAAATCATTGCCTGCTTGAGCTTTAACGGGTCGGGGTTTCCCACTCAGGGGTCAGCCCTATTCTACCTTTCATTACCTTCTTATACCTATTTGTCCCCCACCCCCCTTCTTTACCCCCCCCCATTTTCTACCCCCTGCACTCCTCTTTTTTGTTTCTGTCTACCCCCCCAGTTCCCATGCATAGAAGTTCTGCTATGCCCACCACATCTGGCGCTGAGTATGTGCACTGACTACTAGGCCCCATACATAATGATCCCTTTGTTGGATACTTTTGCTATACAGGGAATAATAGCCATGAGCTGTTTGATATTATCTGATGTTCGTGATTTCTCATCCATCTCTGTAAACATACAGCAACTCTTTTGCATTTGTTCATGTTATGTTCACCTTTGTCTGCATTGTTGTGTATGGATACACATGTCAAACCTTTTTTTTTTTGTACTTAAAATTATAGTACACTGTATGTTGCATGTTATTTGTGATGTTTAATAAAACTTTATGAAACTAAGATGTTTGGAATTTCATTCAAGTATCAGGTCTGGACAAAAGTTTAAAGACTTTTAGATGAAATTAGTTGGCTCAATGATGGAAAGCAAGAATGTTCTAAGAATGTTATGATGATAATTTTCACACGAATGTTCATATGCAATCCTACTAGTGTATGGCCAGCTGTCGGTCCAGGCTTCTGAGTGGATCCTGACCATTTGGTTGTAATCTTTTTAGAGCCTGGATCAGCTCCGTGATGTCTGCCAACAGCGGGCTTCAGCTGAAAATGGATCACATAACGACCTGCACTCCTGTGATCTATAGACGTACATCGAAAATAGACTTGGCTATACTTCTTCTTTAATAAGAAGGGCCTTAGCAACAACCTACACAGAGCATTCACCAGGTATTCTTCTAAATTTTAAAAACAACCCTTTGAAATATATAATATGGTAAAGCTTAAATGAAATTTTAGTGATTGGACTTAGATCGTCTTTAAGAAAGATAACACTAATGTACACATAAAAACTGAGAAATATATAAACTAAAATGGATCCATATACAAATAGGCTGAAATCCACGTCCTATAAAACAACATGGGCACATCATTGCCCATCCCCAAATTATTGTCTCCTCTCAAACCTTAACCTGGACTTGAACAATTAGTCTTGACAGTTTTACCGTTGTTGTTTCACAGGTTTCTGATGCATATATGGGGTCAGTATTGGATTTCTAAAACAATAGGCCTCTGAATCCAAGATTCTAAAATGGTTAAATTATTTATGAGATGTACCCACGGCAACCTCAATGGCTGCAGAAAGGTCAGCGGTTTTTCTACACACCAAACCAGACACATATATTATTAACTGTTCCCTTTCGGCTGTTTGAACAAACAACAAGTATGTCCCGTCTGTATTTGCTACCCAAAACTGTTTCAGAAAAATATCTGACTAATCAAAAATCTAGAAATTTAATCAATAAATGAAACCTAAAAAAAAAAGTGAAAAAGCTTTTGTTCTTAAAATAAGTAGGGCACTGACTAACAGCAATCCATGTAACCTGCAACACTATTGTGAAACTATTCAGTGATATATTTAGTTTTTTAAGTTTTATTACAACTGGGTACATTTTTTTAGCGCTTGTTCATCTAATTTCAATTGGTCTGCATTAGGTCTATTCTATACCCAATATTCTATACCCAATAAGGGCCACCAAGCACATTAAAATTGACCATACAACTTTAGGGTTATGAAAACTATGTATAAGAACCTACCCGATCAACTTGTATCCAATCAGGCATATATCCTTGCACTACATAGTTTTTTTGGTAGATCTAATGGGAATAGTACAATCAGGTTACGCATGTGTTTGGTGAGGTTCAAAAATGTTCACCTTTCAATAGTTCTAAAGCTCATCAGGCATGTTGCAATCTGATTATACGAACCACTATGTAGTGCAAGGGTCTGCCTGACTGGATGCAAATTGATTGGGTAAGCCCCATATTACAGAGTTTTCATAGTTCTATGGTTGATTGTACAGAGAATGTTTAGACAGGTCGTAATTTATATATTATGAGCCTTAGAGTCATCACCACTAGTGTGATGACATCACAAATACTGACAGTCAAAGCCATTGGAGTGTATTTATACCATATTTGCCCAGTGAAAGTGCATGTACATTGCCATTAATAGGGCAAAAAAAAAGAAAATAGTATTAAGTTATTTGCTATGCTGGACAGCATTTAGCCCCAAGATGGCGGTAGGTATCATAGGAATTTTTTTTAACAGCCTTGCTATACTCTTGGGAAAAACAGACTGGTAAACAAAATACTGGGCCACAAAAGCTTCAGTGACCAAAGCAGCAGGTTCAGATATGTTCGCAGAACTGAGAGTTATTTTGTTTCTAGGTTCCATTGCTTTAGAGAGCCCAAAAAGAATTGCTTAACAAGTTTACAACACAACTGTCAGTGTAGTATAAGGCCCTGATAAGACTGGAATTTATTAGTAGGGCTCATATGCCCATAGATAATTGAAGGAATTTTCCCACTGTTTGTCTCCTTAACCATTTTCCATAGGTCCTGTTTATCTGTTATCAGAAGAATTGGTAAATTCAGCAATTCATCTCCAGGGTATGAATTACATGACCTCTCTTCAACCAGGAAGAGTTATTTACAGTCCAATAAAGGAAGTGCTATAAAGCACGCTCTGCAAAACAAGAGACTCCTTTCATGAAGCTATTCTTTAAAGTGGCAGAAGGGTAGAAGTGAATGATATTTTTCTCTCTTGCACAAAGGCAATTGAAGGAAGTTTGTAAAACACCATTAAATGGTCCAGTGGACAATCAACCTATTTATGTACAATGCACAGTACTTGGAGGTTGGAGAACCATGATTTTGTCTATACTGAAATGTTACTGACCAGGGTGACCATTTATGCTCCCCACCATAAACTTAGGCAAGGGGCCTCTACCTTTCAATACTTTTTTTTTTTTTTAAGGCATTTATAGAGGGCCAACAATTGACATATTTATTTATTTAGTTAGTTTGTTCGTTTTAATTTATTTGAATATGTAGAAAAAAAAACTATAAAAATAAAAGAAGCATTCAGTAGTAGACAAACAACTAGTTACAATAGAAGACAAAAAAATGTATAAAAAATAGCTTAGTTTACATATCCGAAAAGGAGTGGGAAGACGTATGTATCATTTTACATATTGTACATTTGCATCAGTCCCTACCCTGAAGGAGTTTACTGGTCCCTATTTTACATGCATACACACACACACACACACACACACACACTAGGACATAGGGCCAATTTGGACAGTATGCAGTTAACCTTTCATCAGGTCTTTGGAGGCTAGTGAAAACAATACTCACCACAAGACTTCTGATTGGCACTTACAGACAAAAGATGAAACTATATCATTATATATTACAAAGGTAGCCATGGCACTCTATGTTTGAATTAAATGCCCAGGTGCTCACCCACAAAGAAATTAATATAAATCCAAAACTGGTTTAGAGGCACTCACGGATCTTGCAGAGGAGGAAGATCAAAAACAGCAGTGTTTCATGGTTTCATAGTTGGTAGGGTTGAATAAAGACACTGGTCCATCCAGTCCAACCTGTGTAATTAGTTTATGTGTGTTTATGTCGATAATCATTTCCCATATCCCTGTATATTGTGTTCACTTAGATGCACATCCAAGAGTCTTTTAAAACTATCAATATTTCCTGCTGACACCACCTATTGTGGAAGATAGTTCCACATTCTTATCGCCCTGACAGTGAAAAACACCATGCGCAGCTAAAAGTGTAACTAAAGGCAAAAGGTTTTTTTTTTTAATTTTGGACAGAGTGGAGAGGGATTAGAACCCTGTCAATTTTTATTGCTGTCTGTGCCCCTGTTAAGGAGATTAACCTGTTTAACATGTTTACCATTATCATTGAAAGTGAAAGAAAAAGAAAGCCCCAAATTTTGGGTTGTCCCAAGAAAAGTAATAGAGGGGAGATCTTCCAATGGGGACACTAGTTCTTGTGGTCTGGGGGTCCCCAAGAAATTCCTTTAATTTGCAGAGATTTCTTCTGACTTCCTGTTTGGCTATGGGACAGGAAGTGAGGAGAAATTTCTGCAATTGGACAGAGATGGTGAAAAAAATCTGACAGGGGTTATAATCATGCCTTGCTCTATGCAAAATGAAAAAAAGAAAAGTTTTGCCCAAAGTTCTACTTTAAGGTTAAATGGAATGGAAAGATGGACTGATCTTCATCGAAATGTTGACAATAAAAACACTGCTGTCTTCTCCTTCTTGCCTCTTCTGCAAAACTCGTGAGTGCCTCTAAATCAGTTTTGTATTTATATCATTATATATATTATTGATTTGTCAATTGTCCCACATGCACATATTCTTTTTTGAGTTTACTGATATCCAATTTGTGAATCTCTTCATACCCATTTTTGATATATATATTTTTTTGGCTGGCAATACTCTTGGTAAATATCTTTTTTAGAGGTCTTTCATTACATTATAGAAATATTTTAGTGGGTATTGTTTTTTATGGGGTATATGCACACCTAGGTAAATTGTTATTTTTTGTAATAAAATGGGAGTAAAATCATTAGTAATTTTATTATTATTATTATTTTGATTATTGTGTTGAAATACTAGTTGTCTGCAGTCTTTAAGCAGTTTGTCTCCCCCAACTTTGTTTTGTTTGTATCTGTACTGCAGACTCTGGTCACTTTTAGAGGAGTCAATTTATAAGTAATTTTTCTCTTTTTCTTGTCACAAAACTGGAGTACCCGGAGGAAACACACAAAAGCACAAGGGGAACATAAAAAAATCCAAGCAGATAGTGTCCTGATGAGAATTCAAACCAGGGTTCCCAGTGCTGCAAGGCAAAAGATATTACAAAATACCCTCTGTTTTAAGGGGACAATTTTCCAATGAACTTTAGAGAAAGTCTTTTTTTTTGATCCATTGCTTAACCTGAGTGGTTACCTTCAAACCTCCAAAAGAAGAAGAGTGTTAGAACTGTAGTCCTAGCTAGAATCCCAGTCAATTTTCATCACAGTCATTTTCTGATAACCAAAAGGAGATCATCAATGCCTAATTTACAACCATCTCTCACCTAGTCAAGTCATTGACATTAGTCCACCAGTGACAGTTATGATAGATATTTTGATCAGATAAATGAAGCTTTTCTCAACGTTAATAGAAAAACTTCTCTTGCTTACTCCCTATTTATGGAAACTCCCTAAGTAGTAAAGGAGTGACACCTTGCTCATCAGACCAATGAAGGAGCAATGTCATAATAAACAGTTTTTCCCTGCTTTGAAGAGTAATTGCCAAAAACAGGGTCCCAAGTGTGACATGGCCCTAATGCGTAAAATAGAACTATAGGCAGAACTTTTTTTTTTTCATTTTGGATAGAGTAAGGGAGAGTTATAACCCCTGTCAGATTTGTTTTCACCATCTGTGTCCCATTGTGGAGAGTTCCCTTTACTTCCTGTCCCATAGCTAAACAGGAAGTGAGAGAAAATCCATTTAAATTAAGGGATTAAGGGAAGCCCTTAGGGACCCCCGGTCACAGGAACTAGTGTCCTCATTGAAAGACTTCCACTCTATTACTTTTTAGAGGACAACCCAAAATGTGGGATTTTCTTTTAGTTTCACTTTCAATGATAATAGTAAACAGGAAAAATAGAGAGGGTAAATCTCCCTAAAGGGAACACAGACAGCTATAAACACTGCCAAGCATTCTAATCCCTTTCCACACTATCCAAACCTGGAAGAAAAAAAAGTTTTGCCTTTAGTTATACATTAAGGCAGTGGCGGCTGGTGAATGAAAATATTTTTTGGGGGGGGGATTGCTGGCCAACATCCCCCTCGCCCCCCTGGGCAGGAGGGCCGGCTGGCCAGCAATCAGTTCTGCCATCCCCTCCCTCCTCCCGGGATGGACGCCCGGCCGGACAGCTAGTATCCTTACCTGCAACTTCGCCGAGAGGTTGTGAGTCTCCTCCGGCCGTACCTCCCCTCCCTCTTCCTGGCTAATGGCCAGTAAAATCGCTTCTCTTTTTAGCCAATCAGGAAAGGAGTCTCACGACCCACTGCCTGCTTGTCTGGGAGGAAAATCAGTGTGATAATAGCGAATATTCATATTCGCTATTGTCATACAACTGGGTGGGCTCAGGGCGCAGTGCTCTGCGCCCCGAGCCCACCCATTTTTGAAGCCTATTAGAGCCTCTGGCTCTAATCACATGCTTAAAAAAAAATCCCCTATTGGAATCCATGCGTCTGGCGCCCTGCATGTAGATTAGGCGCCAGTCGGACGCATTGATGGGGGGGGGGACGGCGCCCCTGTGCCCCCCAATAGACGGACCGCTACTGCATTAAGGCCTAATATACATAGGTTAAAATGCACTGCATGGCATGTACTCTTAACCCCACCAAGCTGTCATGGATATCTGGGGTCAAAACAGAAATACACCAGTACTAATCCAAATGCAAATAGGAATGTAGAACTCTGCCTGTTAAATAATGGGTTGTCTGCAGTGCCAAAGTCCCTTATTTCAATAAATCCCATACACAACATACATATATGAATACACAATCTTCCATGCAAAACAGCAATATCATTTATGTATAGGTTTGTTTTAGTATATTTGCAAAGCCTGAATATCAAATTGCGTAGAGCAGAAACATACATACACTTTTTGTGTTTGAGTGCAATATATATAAAGATATTTTCACTGTTGGAGTTCATTTCAAATGCATGGCACTGAGAGACAAGGAGTTCTCTATTACATGAGAGCTTTAATGGTTCCTCATTACACCCTGTTGGGTGCAGATGTTTCCATATGCAAACACTGAGGAGATGTGATCTACCAAATGATACGTTTACATGTGTAATGCAATAGTTTTGTATAGGATGCAAACAGAAAACCCTCGTGCTATCGCTAGCTTAGAGACAAAGTATTTTCACTACTGAATGTCAGTAATACGTATATTTTTACATAACAGAGAATTGAGGAAGCAAAAATAAAAAGTGTTACATAGTAGCAATGGGCAAACCGCAGTGATGGGCCATCTGTAAGGATAGAAATACTGCTATTGCTGTCTTGCTTTTAAGGTGCAGGCTCCGATTTGCCACCCCAATTTTGGCACTGCTTTCTAAAAACAAGTCTTCAGAATGGCCATTTAGAGTTTTCATACTTTAATAGCTGGATGCTTGTTTCAAATCAATTACTAAGTAGGTAGTGATACCAGGGTCAGGTGAAAGCCCGAGAGCCTTCACCTTTGGCAGCTATTCAACAGTGATAGCTCCATACTTCAGTTCTCCCGGGCTTTTTAACACATTTCAGCCAATTAGACTGTAACAGTGTGGTCAGTCTTATGAAAGGTCATAAATTGTTAGTGGTCACTGCATATCACTGCTCTTTACACATCAAGATACTTAATAAGGCCCAGTGTGCAACACCGATGATACTGACACTAACATGAAATGTCATATTATTTTCTTAGAATGCTCAAAAAAATTAAAGGAACACTTTTTAATCAGACTATAGTATAAAGTCAATTAAACTCCTGGGATATTGATCTGGTCAGTTAGTTAGCAGAGGGGGTTGTTAAACAGTTTCAACTGCTTTAGTGTAATGAAATTAACAACAGGTGCTCTAGATGGGCAACAATGAGACAACCTCCAAAACAGGAATGGTTTGGAAGTGGATTTGTTGAATTTTTTCCCTACTCAACTTTCCTGACTGTTTTTCACTAGTTTTGCATTTGGCTATGGTCAGTGTCACTAATGGTAGTATCAGGGGATGCTTGGACCCTATAGAGGTTGCACAGGCAGTCCATCTCCTCCAGGATGGTACATCAATAAGTGTCATTGCTAGAAGGTTTGCTGTGTCTCCCAGCACAGTCTTAAGAGCATGGAGGAGATTCCAAGAGACAAGCAGATACTCTAGGAGAGCTGGACAGGGCCACAGAAGGTCCTTAGCTCATCAGCAGGACGGGTATATGCTCCTTTGTGCAAGGAGGAACAGGATAAGTACTGCCAGAGCCCTAAAAAATTACCTCCAGCAGGCCACGGGTGTGAATGTCTCTGACCAAACAATCAGAAAGAGACTTCATGAGGGTGGCCTGAGGGCCCAATGTCCTCTAGTGGGCCCTGTGCTCACTGCCTGACATGGAGCTCAATTGCCATTTGCCCTTGAACACCAGAATGTATCAGGTCAGCCACTGGCACCTTGCGCTTCTAACAGATGAAAGCAGGTTCACCCTGAGCACATGTGACAGATGTGAAAGGGTCTGGAGAAGCCATGGAGAACATTATGCTGCCTGTAACATTATTCATCATGACCAGTTTAGTGGTGGGTCAGTGATGATCTGGGGAGGCATATCAATGGAGGGACGCACAGACCTCTACAAGCTAGACAATGAAACCCTGACTGCCTTTAGGTATCGGGATTAAATTCTTGGACCCATTGTCAGACCCTACGCTGGTGTAGTGGGTCCTGGGTTCCTCCTGGTGCAGGACAATGCCCAGTCTCATGTGGCGAGAGTATGCAGCCAGTTCCTGGAGGATGACAGAATTGATACCATTAAATAGCCCCCACGCTTACCTGACCTAAATCCAATAGAACAAGTCTGGGACATTCAGTTTTGGTCCATCAGGCGCCACCAGGTTGTACTTCAGTCTGTTCAGAAGCTCAGGGATACCCTGGTCCAGATTTGGGAGAAAATACTGCAGGACACCATCTGTCGTCTCATTAGGAGCATGCCCGACATTGTCAGTCATGCATACAAGCACCTGGGGGCCATACAAACGACTGAGTACCATTCTGAGTTGCTGCAATGATTTGCCATTATTTCAGCAAAACGGACTAGCCTGCTGCATCATTTTTTCACTTTGATTTCCAGGATGTCTTTGAATTCGGCCCTCTGTAGGTTGATAATTTTCATTTCCATCAAACAACGTGGCATACTTTCGTTCCCAACACATTACCCAGTCCATATCAGTATAGATATCCAGCATGAGATTTTTCCCCATTGAGATCTGATGTGTTTTCAAAGTGTTTCTTTAATTTTTTTTGAGCAGTATATTAACGGTTAACTGCAGACATCAGATACTATAATACCACAGAAAGTAGTATTGATTCTTTGTTGATCTAAACCTGTTTCACTTGTGAGAAGAAATCTTCCAAAATTGAGGGAAATACTCTTAGGCCCCTTTCACATGGGCTGTTCAATCAGCTCCACCAGTCAGTTTTTCAGGCAGACCTGATCAGACCCTCTATTCACCCCAGGAGCGGTGGATGTCAGCGGTGACATTTCCGCTCATATTTTCCGCTATCTGAACCGATCCTGTCTGCCAAATCCAGACAAATGGCGGTTCTTTTTTCCAACTGTTTGGCGGATTGGATCGGATCTGATCGGATAAATACAGACAGGCGTTCAGTTTTCACCCACTTTCCCCTTAGAGGAGAGCGGGACTGTTCCCGTCTCCGCTCTGCACAGTGAGCGCAGAAAGGACCTGTCAACTGCCTGCTCAGCAGGGATCAGCGGAGCACAAAAAATTTTTTAAAAATTAGCTAAGGGAAGGGTTTGTGAAAAAAAAAAACGCTTATGCTCAAAGAAGCTCATAAAAAATGTGCAAAAGAGCACTAAAAAAGCACAAGCTTCTACAAGCTTTTAGGCACACTATTTTAGTCCAAAGCGTTTTTGATTCTTCACGTTCTAAGAGCAAAACAAGCGCTGGCACAAAACGCTATTATGAGTATTTTTCATCCAGTATTTTTCTGGCATTTCTTTTTTAGCTTATAGTGTGCATGGAGCCAAAATCTGACCATAAAGTTACAATGGTTTTAAAAGAGACTCAATGAATGAATAACAGACCGAATCAGCTAGGTAGCACAGGTACAACCTGGACCTCCTAGCTTTGAATTCAAGATACTGATATTGTATTTGGGAAATAAGGACAAGGAACAAAAGCATAGTTGGTGCCCATGGGCCCAGTCAGGTTTCATTTTTTTCTTTCTAACAAATTTGCTGTTGGCAGGCTCCCCTCTTCTATTCCTGATTTACTTTCCTTTATTTACCAAAAAAAGTTCCCATTTATTAATGGTAATACTGGATGGTAATGGTAATACTACAAACAGACAGAGAAACACTATATTCTAGGCCCCTTGCACACGGGGGGCTGCCCCCTGTGCATTTAATCCCGGTGTTTTGTGCACCCGGGAAGCACAAGTGTAGCCTCAAGACCCACAGAACACCTATGTTCCGGGCATTCGCCCTTGAACACATAGGGCCCTAAATGACAGTACCACTCAGTACAGTTTCCATCCCCGTCCAGCTGGAGCATATTTCAGCCTTCCATAGACTTTGCAGGCTGCAGGCAGCAGGGCTGGAAGCTGCACCTGTGCCTCCCAGGCACACTAAAACCCTGGGATTGAATGCACAGTGGCTAGATACTTTGGTGTGCAAGAATTCTAACATGTAAAAGAACCAGTGACAGATTTCTCTTGTGGATGGCAGCAACACAGGATGTAGCATCCACAGAGCTTTCAGCATTGAAGCAAATGCCAGGTAATAACAGAAAAAAGGGAAGTCTCTCATGAGTAACTTTGTTATGTCTGTTAACTTAACTTCCATGAATGGAATATAAATGGCCGTGAGCATTGGTCTTATATTATCTATACAGGGCCATCATTTTACTGTGCACTGACTGCATTTTACAACGCTAACGACACACGCGAGGTACCAGTAAAGCAATCACAAGGTAGGAAATATCGACAGGCTTCCCGAACCCAGCATGCTAGTTACCGTGTTTTATAATAGCTATAATGCACGGGACATGATCATAAACTATATGTAGGGAAAAAATCCAAACTCATAAAATTACGGAAGGATCCCCTCAGACATTGTAAATGGGGAAATTACTTTTACAAGGCAGCTCGTTCTATCTTTAGCAGCCGCTCAAGTATGGCTAGCCAGGCCCAGCATTTTGGTCCAGTTCACCTTAATCTGTGAAGGGAATGGAAACACACCGATCTCAGGACACACTAAAAACTTAATTTTAAAATTATTCATCTGCCATAAAAGAGAAAATATGCATGAATACATTATAAACTAGAAACACACACTCAGAAGAAATATACCTAGCTCAGGATAATAAAATAAAAGTGCTAATTTTATTAATGGCAACAACATCCACTAAAGAATGCTTTTCAAACCGTTCCACAAACATCTCATGGGTCTCAGACATCTTCACCAGTTCAAAGGTATTAATTACATGGTTCTTGTAAAAGCTGAGTCATTGGCCCAGATCTGCAACTACCTGAAAAACATTCACTGCTAGGGCCCTTTTACACCGGCTGTGTCCATTCTGATTAGCAAGAAGTCCTTGAAAGGATGCCCTACTTAACCGCTTGCCGACTGCGCACAGTATATTTACTGCGGCAGTCGGCCCCGGCCAGGCAGAGTGACGTAGGTCTACGTCGCTCGCCTGTCACTCCTTCCAGAGCCAATAGCGGGCGGGCGCGCGCCCGCCGAGGCGCGCGCCCGCCTCGGCTCGTTCACGGAGGAGTGCGGGAGTGTGACTGGCGGACCCGATGTCCGCCGGTCACACTACGATCGCCGCTACAGCGGGAGAAAGACAGAGCGGCTTGTGTAAACAAGCCACCTGTCAGTTCTCCCTGTGTAAAAGTGAAGATCAAACAGTTCTACTATGTAGAACTGTTGATCTTTGTTTTTACACTAGTAGCCATGTCCCTACACAGTTAGAATCACGCCCCTAGGACACACTTAACCCCTCCCTGTCCAATACTGTTAACCCCTTCCCTGCCAGTGTAATTTTTGCAGTAACAGTGCATATATATAGCACTGATTACTGCAGTAATGTCACTGGTACCCCCAAAAGTGTCAAAAATGTCAGTCAAGGGTCCGATCTGTCCGCCGCAATGTCGCAGTACCGCAAAAAAAATCGCAGATCGCCGCCATTACTCGTTAAAAAAAAAAACACCAAAAATGACAAAAATCTTTCCCTTTGTTAGTAAACGCGATAACTTTTGCGCAAACCAATCAAAATACGCTTTTTGCGATTTTTTTTACCAAACATAGGTAGCGTAAAACAAATTGGCCGAAAATTTTAAAAAATTTTGATTTTTACATTTTTTTTTGGGGGAATTTCATATAAAAAAAAGTGAAAAATATTGTTGTTTTTGCAAAAATTACGCTCTTTTTTTGTTTATAGCGCGTGATCAAAAAATCGCACAGGTGATCAAATACCACCAAAAGAAAGCTCTGTTTGTGGGAAAAAAAGGACGTGAAATTCGTTTAGGTACAGCGTCGCACGACCGCGCGATTGTCCGTTAAAGTCACGCAGTAAAAAATCGCAAAATAACCCCTGGTCTTTTAGCAGGAAAATCCTCCGGTGGTAAAGTGGTTAATTGGATCCAAAAAGTAACTGTCCATTCAGTGGTGCCTTCCTGGAGCCTAACAGATCCATATTAGGTCTAATGAATTCAGGTCTGGTATGGATCTCACATCAAAGTAATTCTAAAATGGCATGAGCACCCCCCCCCCCCAAATCAGGATCCATTCAAGACCCTTATCCATACATGAATCCCTGCAGACCAGGGAAGGGGGGTGACGATCATGCATAGGTATACCACTGCTAAATGTTAGGCCCCTCTTCCATCTGTCCATTTTGTATTTGTTTGTTGACGGATGAAAAACAGACAGCAATGCATTCCTATGGGCAAACGGATGTAAATGGACATCGTCCGTTTACATCAGTTTTTCATCTGTTTCTGTTCAGCTCCATTTTTTCCAATAGAAAAATTTGAATTTTTGTCCTGTTAAAAAAACGGAAAGTGGATGAAAAATTAATGTAAACAGATGAAAAACTTATGTAAGCGTAATCTGTTTTTTCTTAATAAAAAAGTGACTGCTCAGATGACGGCAGTGTTAAAGTGGCCTCACACTTCCTGTGCAGTCATGCAATAAAATACCAAATGTTTTCATGAGATAAAGACTACATATTTTACAGTAACAATGCATGCTTTACTTTAGCAACGTATTTTGATGAATTGCAAAAATGTTTGTGAAAAATGCCATGTGATGCGCAAATTCTAAAGTGGTAACTATTGTTTAGTAAATTAAGTCCAGTGCCCTCTTTTATGGATCACTAAAACCATCCTGAATTCTATGCCTGTTCTAGAGTCTAATAAACTAGTAGGCCAGAAAACATGTAAATTGAGAAAGAATTGCTGCTTTAGACCCAGCCTTAAAGTGGATTTTTTAATAACATTACAAATTTGCAAGAATACATTCCTGATGTGTCAAAATATACCTCAGCAGTAAAAAAATAAAAATAAGCTGTACTGTTATCATTAAAATGCAGTCCCTGGGTTCTGTTTTGTGATACTGCTGCCCTGGCTGAGATGATGTCATTACTTTGCTGCAGGCAACAGGAAGTATTTTCTTAGTCTCCTCTTCCCCAGCGATCATATTGCAACAGGTAACTTTGTAGCAAGCTAAAAGGTGTGAGTACTTTAACTATTTATCTTGGCTCTCCTATTCACTTATATCATGTACAGTATGTATAAGCAAAGTGGAACTCAACAGGAAGAAACGGAAAGTGAAAACAGCCTGGCACCACCAAAAGCCAAGCAGTGTAAAAGCTGAGGTCTGATTTTGATGTCTGCTACATAGGGAAGTTTTTAATTTTTAAAAGAAAATACACTTAACCTAAGGCTGGGTTCACATGACAGGAGAGTGTGACTGGCTCTCAATGGAGTTGGTTCACACACCTCTGGGGCAGCTGCAGTCCGCCCTGGAAAAGGGTCCCGTGGGTCTTTGGCTCGGTTTCAGGTCCAAATTCAGGCAAAAATTCAGACCCAATTCGCACCTGAATCAGTGAAAAGAGATGCACCGGACCCCATGCTGTGACCCATAGCCGCATTAGTGTGAACCCATCCTTAAAATTCACTTTAAACTGAAAAAACACACTAAGAAATTATTGGCTTCTGTTAAGTGGGGAAGGCCCTGCTGAACCAGCTGAATTTCGATCAGTGTATGGCCAGCTTTTATGGCCAGCTTTACTTTGGGCACACTGTTCACATCTGAACTACTTATTTCCACAGCTGAGTGTTACTTGTCTGTTTGCTTCCTCCTGTGTGAAAGGAGTTCTGGCCTTCAGAAGGTAGTAATCAACCACAGACCTTCAGTGATTCCTCTAGCCTTGCCTTCTTTGTGACTAAAGTTTCAGTTTTTATGGAAAAAAATACCAGCATTATGATCCCTATCCTAATAATAACACTGTTACATTTCTATTAGCCAGACCAGTAAAACACCAACCAGGTTTAAATCCCTGAACTCTGAATCTATGACCTACAACAGGCAAGGGAAATAGGGAGAACCAAGTCCTTGAAAATGACTGAGAATATGCCCAACGTCTTTCAGAAACCACTACATGTAAATATGGTCTAAATGCCAGTTACTGTATCTGCTTCCAGTTGGTGGCAACACTGGTTATTTGCCCATTTTTCACACTGATATTTTGAAATGTATTTCCTAAGGCCCATCTAAACTTTCAATTATTGATCCAGAAGGAGGTCTTGAGTACTGGCAAGATTATTTTAATACACTAATTTACCTTGACTCTGTCTACACTGAATATTTTGACAGGTTCCCCTTGAGCTTCAGACCAGTCTGTTTTAAAAAGGGCTAATACGAGTGCTCTTTTATTTTCTATGTACCCATTACTGGCTTCAGACCTTTCCCGAGAAGAAGAGGCTGATGTGTTAAGACGGAAAAGAGGCACGTGATGATAGTTTCCCACTTACTGCTGCCATTCATCACGTCTCTGATCAGTATATGAACATACGGCAAATGATAAAGGAAGGAAAATTAGCAACTGTGAAGAAGAGATCAAACCGACCTTGTCCATAATGCAACATCATGTTTGCAGACCCCTTTCTACCATTTGTCATTTACCAAATATATCAGAGAACACATGCAATCTTCAAACTATGGCTAAATTGGACCTTTACAGAAATGAAATTACAATGTGATCCTATGGGGCAGATGTGTCACCAATGTGAAGCCATTTTAATTTTCGACAGGTGTTAAAGTAATTCTGTATATACAAAAAAGGCCATACTGCAGGTTGGTAGCACACACCATAAGGTATCTGCTCTTACCTTGTCATGCTTACTCAATATACAAAGCTACCACTTCAGCACCCTAAAATCCTGGTACCTTCACACTATGGAAAACAAGAGAGTCTTCCCTTCCTCCCCCACTGCAGTGCTTGGCCAAGCATGGAGGCTTATTTACTTTTAAGGCATAAGCACATACAAGGGAAGATGAGCTACTTTTAGTTGATATCTGCTATAGAATTTTCCACTTTCCTATAATGAACGGGGTGAGGGATCGACTAAAGGTGCCATACTGAATATTCACTGACCCTGTGACAAGGACTTTAATACAGCTCTCTTGTTCTTACTCGGATAAGGCACATCATTGTAGCTTAGGTGAGAATGGCGAGGTGGGTGGTGGGGCAGATACAGGACAGATACATTAAAAAAAAATGTAACCAAAAAAAAAATCACTTTTTAAAGCTTTGGAGTGGTAAAGGTCACACTTGAATGGATTTTATCTTACCTTCTATTGGGATTTATGTTTTTAAGAGGATTTAGGTTACCTATATGTTGAGGTAAACATCCAGCCAAACCTTTTTTCTAGTTTTAGATAGAGTGGTGAGTGGTTAGAATTTCTGCCAGGTCCTTACTAATCTCTGTGCTGAGATTTCCCCTCACATAACAAAAAGTGAGAGGAAATCTTCCTAAAGTGAGGGGAGACCTTACCTTTGATACTTGACAATGAAATAGGAATCCCAATCAGGAGATTTCACCACTACGTCTGGTGAAGAGATAACTAAAACTTTAATTTTCCTTAAGACAACATTACAAACTGGGCAGAGGCTCCATATCATCACTGTTCTGCCAAAAACTAGAGAAAATGCTTGTCTTGGCATTTCTGTGTACTAAGCGCTGCACAAACTGTTGGCGCTATATAAATCCTGTATAATAATAATAATAATAATTAGCGTAATTCACCTATAGTGTCTAGTTGGCATTTAAAAAAACAGTAAAGAATAATAGTAAGACTAGAGGAGAGATAAGTGCTACTGACAGCTAATCGTTACAAAGTTATACCTCAGTAGATATCCTCATAATACCACTGTATGTGTTGCTACAAGCTTGGGACAACTTAGAACAAAAGTTAAAAAAATCTTAAAAATAAATACTTTACCATTTGATCATAATGTGCATGCCAATCCAGTATGGATGTATTTCCTTTGCATCATGTAATGCTGCACAAGATCCCAAAGGGAAAAATGGCCCACAAGCTGATATTCCAAAAGCCATTAGAAAAAGATCCAAATCAAACAAACATTAACGAATAAAGGCTTGCCTCCATTTGATAAAGGTATACCCATTGTTCATTCCAAACTCCAAAATATCGGAACATGGAACATAACGTTCCAAGTTAGGATTCTCTCTACTACAGGTGCTTTATTGTTATGTTTAACAACCTCATACTGGGCTGAATAAACCTTTTGAGTCATACCCTTACTGGGCGTCAGTTTCGAAACCATAGTGACATATCGCAAACACCAACTATGACTTGTGAAGGCTTTATTTAAGATAAAGCATCAGTACTACATGCCAAAATAGCTTTTAGAAGTGGGAAAACTTCAAATGTATTTGTTATAGCTTCATAATAAGCAACCCATGTATAAAGTTGTGAGAGTTACAGTAGCAGGTCTTGGATATTTTGTTTTTAAGCTTCACAAAACACCTTGCATCTAGTACACTTAAATAAACTGTGACATGTCTCTTGGCGCCAGAACCTGTCTTGGGTAACAACACTACTTAGAAAATATGGGCCAAAACACTGCTCTTATTACAAAGGCTTGCAACTGTGTGCTGGAAACAGGCTGACGGGCCTTTTTTCTTGTGCCAGTGCTGTTCAGCTAATGTAATCACAGTTTGGGCGCAGGAAGCTATAGTCATTTTTCAGAAATGCTATTCTGCCAGTGCATATATAGGCCTCGGTAATTGTCTGGCTCCTTTTTAGGCAGACTTATAAAATAGTGTTTGATCAGTGATTTTTTTCTTCTTTGAAAAGCTCAGCGGTGCAAGAGGGGTTGGATAGAATAATCCATTTCCTGTTATTTTACTCAATAATGTAAGAAACTACAAATTCTGAACCATTGCTAGCTATAGACTTCAGCTTCAATAATGATTTAGGAGAATAGATGACAATGATTATCAGTTAGTGTTTCTGAGAAAATACATTTCGGTGAAAAGGTCAGTGAAATTCGGGAGATCCTTTTTTTGTATTAGAGTGAGCTTTAGAGGCCTTGGAAATTGTTCAGAAACAAAATTGTTGGGGTTCCAAAAGGTGTAGAGCCCCTAAAGAAAAGTTGCAAATAAAGCTCAACACCGGAATTAATGCAAAACACTCCTTATTAAAAAGATTAGGCTGGCAAAACAATTCCAGCCGCAAAAAATACAGTGGGCAAAAAGGGGGGACCCCCTATGGCACACAAATAAACACAGTCACACAAAACACCACACATAAAAAGGACCCCAGACATACCATCAGTGAACCTCATCCTTTTAAACCTCATGGACTAAAGTGCAATAAGTGAAAAGTTAATTATCACAATCAAGGAGGGACCAGTTAAACCTGGAATGAACCAAAAAATTGAGGAAAAAAAGTTCATAGCCATAGAGCTGCTCTGACATTAGATTAACAAATCTCCGGGTAAGAAATCCAAATCGAGGCATTAATGGGTGCTAAGTTCACGTTCCTTTAACAGGAAAATTCAAACGTATTGCTAAAGGGCATTGATTTTGAAGCTGTCCTTTAAATGTTGTGCAGCCATTGAGAGAGGACACAGCTGTCTGTGGTCCTAGTGTCATTACCAGGCTGAGGTCCTTGTGTGTAATAGAGGTAATCACAGCATGCATATGCAATTGGAGACCTCACAGCTTGGTCTATGACTTTAAGATAGTTTGGCAGATTTAGTCCAGTCACCCAACAGGATCGTCAAGAAGCTAGTGAGGGGCTATCCCCCTTAGAGGAGAAACCTCATTGGTTGATCATCAAGCTTTAGGAAGAGCTATGTTCAACTCGGGGCAGCACCTTTAAAATAAGGTAGAGTGTAATGTGGCAGCCATAGTGAGAGACTGTGCAGTCACTGTCAATAAGTTCACTCTATGGGGTCAGGGTAGATTTGGAGATCTAAAGTCCACAGTCTCTAAGTATAGCCAATGAGGCCTATAAATCTTCTTACCCTGCCCTTTGGATGTGAGTAGACCAGTCCCTGGTTGTTTAAACAGAGTCCCCAGGTCATGAGCCGTGGCCACAGACACTCGCTGTCCCCGCTTCCTAGTCTTTGGTTGCAGGGTCCGGAAACTGAGAGGAAAAAAGTAATCAGAGCGCAGCTTGGAGCGCAAGTTGTAACGCGGACCCCTCGCGCTGTGACGTCAACGCGTTTCGCGTGCGTGACACATGCTACATCAGGACGTTTTGACGCCGCTGCTCTCCACATTTTATACCCACAACGTAGGTATATTTCATCACCTGAATTCAATAGGTGAGAGCCGCAGCGCCAAACACAGTGACATTTTGTGGGAGAAGGCAGGTAACACATCTATCATACAAACAGTGCAGGAAGTAATGGACAATCAAAGGGAGGACATTCATCATAATCAATAAATTTGTACTACTCCTCAAATGTTGTCGATTAATAATATATTAATTCTGAGAGGGAGACCATGGCACTCTATACAGGACAAAATGGTCCAAATCAAATCCGGGAAAGCAGACAACTAATGAATATTCAACAGTTACAAATAATTCCTTACGTTGCTATTTATAATGGGTGTTTTTTATATCTATACAGATTTGCCTTTCATTTCTGTTTTAAACTAAATAGGTTGTTTTACAAGGTGTTTGTTTACAATCACTTTAAGCAAAAGATGCTGGGCAGGGCTGACACCAATCGGTCCACAAAAATAATGTGTGTTGTCAGCCCATATAGACTTAGGAGCTGAGCGTATTGATGGCAGATCAAAATATATTTTTCTGTACTTGCAGGGTCTTTAAAGGAATACTACATGGGAAATGCAGTATTTTAGAGATGTACTGCATATGTTTTTGTTTTCAATTTCTGACATATGTTTTAATGACATAAAAGGTAAGGAAGAAATATAAATATTATCTTATTGTATACAATATATTGTTTTTCTCTATAACTTACCCTTTTAAAGATAATGATGGATCAGGCAAGTATAACAGAATTTCCCTATATGATCTGTTGCACCGATTGCATGTGACCATGCGTCAATGTACCCTAGTCTACATGTGTTACTCATTTCCACCCCTTCCCAAGAACAGATGTTTTGGAGCACACCTAGATGACGGTAAATGCCACATAGCTCTTCACATTTCCAGAAGCGCACTGAGTGATTGGGACATAAAAGAATATGTGTCTTGTTTGCAAACTACTGCTGAGCGATGTGTCCTCTCTGGAGGCTGCCAGTTATTTTATACACATTACTGGAACCAAATCTCCAGACAGGATATATGTAGCATCGTCCCCTCTGAAAGCTGATTCATCCTGTCGTCTCACAGTCTTTGCAGAGCGACCACTGATTTCAACAGTGTTCTTCTCTAG
This sequence comes from Pelophylax lessonae, assembly GCF_965119305.1. Classification (NCBI taxonomy): domain Eukaryota; kingdom Metazoa; phylum Chordata; class Amphibia; order Anura; family Ranidae; genus Pelophylax; species Pelophylax lessonae. The sequence continues at coordinate 210,396,034 of NC_138770.1, forward strand.
CCACAAAAAATGCATTTTGCTCAGCTTTTTACCTATCTTCTAGTAATGCTCTTACAGTATTATGTCTACTACTTTTAGCTTCTAATTAAAATGTGTATAGTTAGTATGGTTTGAAAAACAGCTGATGTATTCATGGTTGATTGTTTTATTTTGGGTAGTTGGTATTGTGTGGACTAACCTTCTGAATACTTCTAATTTTTGGGGGACCAATGGAGAGATCTTTGGTCCTCAGGCCCTGGATCTGGTCACCCGACAGTTTCTGGTTTCAATACTTTTGGTCACTGATCCAAATTACCATGCCGCATGTGAAATCCTGCCACTCAAAAAAAGTATCAAACTACACATTCTACATCAAGAAGAATGACAAATGAAATATATTGTACCTTTTGTCTGAACTGGCAATAAAAATGAGGCTTAAAAAGGTCACATCCTATTGGAAGTTTCTCCATCCATGCCATTTATCATGGATGGGGATTCAAGTGGTTTCTTGGTCGGTTGAAAGAGAGAATTCTAAATAGCGGCTAGCCTAAACCACTCAGAGATATCAGATTTTCAACCAATCTCAGCAATTTTCATAGGGGGACAGCAAAGTGCATATTTGTACAACTGCCAAATTGGTTTTGGTGTATTTGGCAATGGATGTGTGTGAAGCGACAATAGGTGATATTATTTTAAATCTGTGTTGTTTTATTTTCAGGTTCCTTCAGAAGCATGTGATGATGCAATACTTCCAAGAGAAAAAAAATAAACTAGTTTCTGGACTAGTCTGGTTCATGCACATTTTGGAAATAGTTAAAGACTAAAAGGTTCCCTCTGGAAGGTGGCTGGTTGTCACTGGTTGTCACTGGTTTTTCTATTCCTTCATTATTTAGCTTCACTTTTCTTCAAGCTATGAGCTAGAGATCTGTACAAACTCAAAACTGACCATTATCCTCAAACAGCAAGGCTGGTGATCCTAGGGTGCATGAGAAGCTATGATTACTGCATAGCATGGCACATGCATGTGATCTATGATTTACATGTATGACCAGAGCACCACTGTCTCTTATCAGCCTGTTAACCCATCAGTGGTCAAGTTTTATTCACCCAATTAGTAAAGCTGGGCTGGGACAATAGAAGGTCTGTAACTAGAGAAATGGGAGATAAAACAGTCTATTCTAAATGCACTATATATATATATATATATATATATATATATATATATATATATATATATACACATATATACATATACAGTATACACACACACCACACACACAGGTATTGGACAAAATTATGGAAACAAGTATAGTAAGAACAAGGTCGTTCCCTAATAAGGTGTTGAACCACCTTTGGCATCCAAGTCAGCCTGAATTCTCCTGGGAATTGACAAATATAAGCCATGGATAGCGAATAATGGAATCTAGTACCGCTCTTCATGCAAAAATCTGGGTCACAATCTTGTGCAATGTCCTTTCGTCTCTTTTGGTCAGTTCACCATATCAACTGCGCTTATGCTTATCAGACGACAATTTCCCGGAAACTGTATATGCCGTCATAACTTTTGATACTGTACCTCGAGACACCGCAAATACATTGGCATCTTTAGTCACAGAGGCACCAGCTAAGCGGCTATCAACAATTTGCCCTCTTTGAAACTTAGTAAGCTCTGACAAAAACCCCATATTACTAGCAGAGCAGGCAGTAAATTACGAAAGTGAGGATTCCAACCTGTTAGCTAGGTGTCTCATCACACAGCGGAAGCAAAAGAATGTTATATCACTTCCGCTTTCAACGCAAAACATGTCATCACTTTTTCACCTGCAAACCATGCCGTGTTTTCAGATTTTTGTCCAACCCCTCTATACATTGAGTAGTGTAGAGGTCGGCCACTACACACGCTTGTAGGGATACCTGCCAAGGTGCAATCCATGAAAAAAGTTAGTAGAATATGAAGTAGGCAGCAGGCACAGTGTATGGAACTTACAATAGGCTACAATAAGCAATGTCAACGACTTGAGCCTTGAGAAAGGAAAGCTGTGCCCAGCCACAAAACGTTGATACTGATTAAACTACGTTGAAAAAGTCCTGTTGAGTGCACCTACTGCCCCTGCTTTGTATGTAATATTAAACAGTATCTATCTATCTATCTATCTATCTATCTATCTATCTATCTATCTATCTATCTATCTATCTATCTATCTATCTATCTATCTATCTATCTATCTTTATACATTTTCTTTTGCACACTAGAATTATAATTACTTCTGGAGTTAAAGCGTTTGCTACCCCAACACTTCATATTCCTGAAATATGTTTTCTGTGTCATGTACTTGTTTGAGAAAGTATCCTGTTCTCTTTGTATTGCTTCCTTTATGTGAAATCCCCGGTGTTCTTGACAGTCCCTCTGCTTTTCTATTAAAAACTGACCACACTAAGTAGGAGAGCACACTGTAGTCAGTTCTCTAGCTATGCTGGGAACTTAGTATGCTCTCATGTAATGATCAGACTTGTCCTGACCCGCCCCCACTGCACAGCCATTGATTGATAAGCTCAGTGTGCTGCTGCTTCTCCTCCCCCCAGTTATTATGCAACTAAGAACAATGGGATGTGATTATAAAAAATGGTAAAAAGGTTTTTATAATGGTTTTTATATCTATACAAAAATGTTTTGTCTATTTTAAACTGAATGGGTTGTTTTACAGGGTAATAGTTTACAGTTACTTTTAGTTAGACCGCCATCTCAGATAAGTCAACAAAATCTACAAATGTAGATACACATAACACTGCATTCACTTCATGTTATGTAATGGTGGTGAGTAGAGAGGTATCTGAACCAGTAACATGAGCATATATGATTGGTAACTTGGGAGAGAGTGACTACCCTAGTGCTTCTACTAAGCGATTTTTATCACATACGCCTGGCTTTAAGTGAGCTGGGATAGCTGCCAATTCTTCTATTTTATGCTAAGTGGTTTCATAGCACTTTAGGTACTGCGTTTTCTTTGTATGAACAGCAATGTAATTTCTTTTTAAAATGTGTAATGCAACTAATCAAATATATATGTTAACAATCGAAGGTGTGGATGTGTGGAAAGATGGTGGAGATGGATAAACCACTTCAAAGATTTTTACAGCTTTTAATCATTGAATGGCTGTCAAAATGTAATTGGCAATATTCTATAATGTAAAGTGATATACTGTATGTTGCATATTTTTAGGGTAAACCAGGATACAGATTCCTGTACATATAAAATCATTTGACAACACATCTGAGGGTATTTTAACCACCAAAAAAGCCTACTTGGTCATTCTGGGGCCTAGAGCCATTGGGGCAATACATAGGATCACCTTTGATTCTTGTAATTGAGTTAACAGCAGATTCAAATACCTGAGCAGCTAAATTCATATAAGGCTTGTAAGGCAGGAAAGGGCACATCAAGGGTTTCTAAAAATCATTTTTTTGTACCCATTACAAGTGAACTACAAGTCTTTTCTATAGTTTAGCAGATAGAAATGTTTGATCTATTATGCATTATATGCTTACGTGAAGTGGAACTCCAAGCATACAGTATAATAAAAACATAATTTAATCCAATTATGTTTTCATTATGTTTTTCACACAATATCTCAGACAGCAGAAATAAGGGGCTAGTGTAAGTCAGTGAGCCTCTGATATATTGCACAGTGCTCTCCTTACATTCAAGAAGAGAGGGAGCAGAGCACACCTTAGCAATGCGAGTGATGATGCTCTTTTATGGTGCAGTGAGCAGGCCAGGGCCGGATTAAGAGCATCATGGGCTTGGTGCTGAGGATTTTGAAGGGCCTTAAGGGTCGTGCCTTGCCATGCACCCAGAGGAGGAAGGGTGCAGCCATGCATGCCTAATTCAACATGGGATGCTGTCTCTGAAGCCCATAAACACATCCATGCATCGGGAACTGTCCCTCCTTGTCCGGCCTTCGTGCTGTGTGGGGAGGTTCTGAGGGAGCTGCCTGGGGAAGCGAGCATAGAAGCCAGACTTCTGTGTTTACAAGTGACAGAAGAGCGGTAACAGTGAATATGGCCAACCCGGGGCCTATATTAAGGTAGGGGCCTGGAGCTGCAGCTCCAATAGCCCCTATGTTAATCTGGCCCTGGAGCAGGCAAATGCAACACAAATAGTGGACAGTTGTAGGTTCTCCTGGCTAAGCAGTGTGGCAGAGGTATGTAAATCACAAGGTTAGATGAAGTCTGTGGGCATAAAAGCCCTATACCAATATGGCGCCCATACGGTCTGAAGAAGGAGCGCATGCGCCGCACGTGTCGCTGATTGCATATGTGCCTCGTGACCAGGAAGTGATGTCACGGCCTGTTGGAGCTGATCCCCTGCGTTCCACGGACCAAGGAAACCTCAGACACCACCCAGGAATCCCTCTACCGTGCAAGCCAGGGAGAATACCACCACCCAGGACCCCCAGGACTGCGATGCACAGACCCCCCAGTTGATTTTAAATGCTTATATCAAGCTTACCCTTGTGAGTACGTTTTTATTACACCTACATTAAATTTGTCTACTGCTGCACTTAGAAGGCGCTGTGCTTTTTTCTTCCTTGTTTCTCCAGAGTTGCTTCTACCTCCTCCACGAGCAGCCGCTACAGTGAACAGTGTTCAGAATAGATGAACTGTCTTTGCTGTCCTCCTCCCCTAAATTACCTACCAGTTGGTGAGGTGATACTGTGAACTCTATTTTTGCACCACATATTATTATTCTTTTTTTTTTTTTTCAGGTGAAGTCTTTGCCTGCCAATATTATGGAAGGTAAAATGTATGCATTGTAATGTATGCTCAGCTGTTAGGAGGGAAATTAGTTTTAACTTTACCTTCTTCTTCAGAATTTCATTGTAATGAAATTACAGGATAAAAACATTGATTTAATCATTAATTTAGGGCTCTGGTATTTTATTTTATTTAGCATCAACGTTTATTAGAATCGCTATAGTTGTAACGCACTTGATGGCATATGGTCATCTCTACTCTTTAATGTAAGCTTTCTGACCAAACCAGGTTTTCATATACTGTATGTAACAATAAGCAAATGAGGTGGTGAGAAAATCCAGGTTGGCAGATCACCATGGTGACTGGAAAAGGTCCCCAAGTGGTTAGGATGTCCTAGTCAGGGTCAGCAATATGTGGCAGTTGGACATAGTAATGAAGGGAGAACAACAGTGGTCCCAATGCTGGACATGGTAGTGTTGATTAATCAGGATGGGATTCTTTGTAGTGCGCACAAAAGTCTATTCTGCAATTCAGAAGAGGGAGAGAGTGAATTGGTTCAGATCCCCCTTTTGGTATCAACCATACAATACAGTCATTGACTGGACTCTCTGGGGAATCCCATAGATAAGTCTTTTTTTTGTTTACCACTGGGGGAATCCTCCCCACTGATCTATTGTATTCTGAGTGACAACAGGGAGACATCACCACCATCAGAATGCACTGATCAACTCTGCCAGCTATAGTTAGTGGCACCGATCAAGCAGGGAAAATCAACAGGATGGTTGAACAGAAGTCAATCGGTAGATCAACTTCTGTACAACCTCTCTGCCCCTATACATAGATTGAAATTTGGCCAGTTCCTACTGGACAATGGATTGCCTGTCTAAGCTTAAAATATCAGTATGCAATGAACAAAAATAGCACATGAGTATATAAATCTTGTTACGTTTAACTATTTACCAATATCCTTATGACGAAAATATTAATTTTTTGGAGTATAAAGCAGTAACGGTAATCAAGCCGAGATACAACTACATCTTCTATAGCGGTCAGCCAATCAGAAGGTATGAGCATTAAACATTCATTAGAAATTAACTAAATGGGAAGCAGACCTGATGGAACCAACCTTGAAGATTCCATTTATTCTAAAAAAAAAAAAAAAAAAAGAAAAAGAAAATCTACATCCACAAAGAGCTTCTGCCATCTACTAACCTGAGGTGATTGAAGAGAGATATTTGATGCTTGTGCAGAAGCTGGAACATTTTATTATTTATAGCCTGCCTGCTATAAATATAGAATTGTTGATACCAGTAAATAGACTCAAACTGTTAAAACACACACTCACACAAAATAAAAATAAAATATAAAAGAGTATATGTGCAAAATTGGTAGTAGCGATTGATTGTGAAAATGTAAATTCTGCTTACATGTATTATTCTTCATCCAATCTAACTAGAGGGGTGCACTTAGTGGCTGATGTATGGAACTGTAGAATAGAACTATCTGGAAATTCTCTAAACAGGACCCTCTATGGCAAACTACGGCCCTCCAGTTGTTCAGAAACTACAATTCCCATCATGCCCAGTCATGTCTGTGAATATCAGAGTTTTGCAATGCCTCATGGGATGTGTAGTTCCGCAACAGCTGGAGGGCCGTAGTTTGAGGATCCCTGCTCTATGGCATACACAGTTGTGTGTTTTGGAGCAGCTATCCTTGTTGCTGTTTCTCCTGCGACTTTGGCCCCTTTTGTATGCTCAGCCCTGGGTCCATTCACCACCACCATCTCCCGGTTAGAACCTTTCCTGTGGAGTTATCTCCACACCGCTGGGATCCAGGTGTCTAAAGATCTAATCTGTGGCTTCCACCGTGTAGCCCATCTTTAACTTCCATTAACCTTTGCTATACTTTGACCACCCAAATTGGATCCAGGAGGAGGAAGACAGGTACAGAGATACCAAGAGGAGGAGTGTTAAAGGCGAATGAGACTGTAGTGGGATTTCATTTTGGAGGTGAGCAGGCACTTCGCAAGAGGTGGTGGTTCATAGGATACATTTGTGAAGATTGAAATGTCTGTCACAAATTTTTGAACACAGTGGTGCAATTGGGAAGATACCTTTATGCACATACAGTCAAGAGACTAAAAAAATTGAAAATCAGTTTTTTGACTTGTGCATTGTTGATGATGTGTTATGTTTTATGAATGAATTAGGCTGCACTGTAATATATCATTTAGAATAATTGGGGTGTAATAGTGGAAACACTTAAAAGTGTAAGTGGCAGTTCAGTTGCCCTGATGATTAGGCACTAAATGATATTGTAAAGTTGGATTCACATATCGATTTATATTTTAAGTAGTGATTGCACTGATTGTGTTACACCAATTTAAATCTCTGGCATACAGACACTTCATACATTCAAGCCTTTCTCTATCATTTAATATTAAAACCCTTGGCTGCCATGGTGGAACTACCCTTTTCAGTAGATTCTACTTGATGTTTTATAAAAACTAGGGACCGAAATAGCTACTTCTGTTCCTACACCTTGACTGGAGCACAACATTGCACTTATACCACATTTATATTGGGAAACTATAGATCCTGTTGTTAGGACAAAAAACAGATATTATACTATAATCCAAGTCTTTCTCAACCTAGGTTCCTCCAAAAATGACTAGGGATTTCTCAGGTAAGTAACCACTGACAAACATTGTTTTCTGGGGACAAAGTTAAAAGGTAGGGCTAGGGAGAAAGAATTTTCTGTCAGCAAACTAAGCTCTGCCTACAACTAGCCCCTCACATTCACTTAGGCACCTGATCTGTGTTTATATTAGTGATAAAAAGGCGTGAAAGCTGTCCAGTAGAGGGAGGGGGTAGGGACGGAATATGACTTCAGTGCTTCTGCTGTGAACTTTGGGGATAAAGTGCTCCACAGTGCCTGCAGCTACAGGGTTCAGTGCAGGCTTGTTTTAAAGCAGATTCACATTATGTAGTGTGATTTTAGGTTTCGTACATATTCACATTTTCCTTCTTTTTCTTCCTGAATAGGGTGGCCTATTTATTTCAGTGAGATGCCCTACATGCGACAAACACAACAAAGAATTTCAAGTATCTTTTTTGAGGTTTAACCGCATTTCTTGCCATGTCCATTAACAACGTGTATGCGGCTTTCCAAGCGTGAAAAACTGCTGAGGATTTTATGTTTGAGGACAATATGTGCAATATGTAAATACCTAAATACTTAATTATAATCCATAGCCTGGCCACAGGTTTACATTAAAGCGGAGTTCCACTCATTTGTAATAATTACTCACATTGGAATGCGCTCCCTTAGTGATTTAATATTTGGATATTGATATGGTGAAATTTATGACGAAAGTACCTTTTTCAGCATTCTTCCCTGTGACTTCCGGTCTAAGCAACTACTTCATCTGACCGGCCTGAAGACTCCTAGGATCGATTACATAGATATCCCAGGAGATTTTGGGCATCTAATGTGGGTACTATTGCGAGATTTAGTGACCAGAAGTGATGCAATCTGCGCTTGCCTGTTTTCCTTCCCTGTTCTCTGTTGTTATAAGTTTTCTATAACAGGGTGGGAAGCTCCACTGCAAAGAAAGCCACGAGGCTGAATTCTATGTTTTGTTGCATTGATGGTGAGAACTCTCTGTGTGGGAAACTATTCAAGTGTAAAATTTTGCTTTGTTTTAAATAAACGTGGGCAGAAAAAGCCCTGAAAAGTATTTCTGGCATGGAGTAAACTCACTGTTTGGTGCTATCAATGGGCTACAAATTCCCCAAATTGTTACAGTAAATAGAGCTCATAGGGGGGCCAATAATGTGAACCTGGTATTTTATTTTTTCTTCCCCATGCCCAGTAAATTGTACACACTGATTGCTCTGCCTTGGCCTACTATCTGGCTTATATCTCCTTCTTTTGATGAAGTTACAGTTTTACATTAAAGATTTCAGGTTGGCTAACTAAACATTGACAATTCAGCTATATGTAGTGACATTTGCAGGTTAGTAACATTTCCTAAATAGGTTTCCCATGTTCAAGCAGAAAGTGGAAAAGCCATGCACGTATCCACTTCTGTTCTGCATACATCCCACCAACCAACTGATTTACCAGTACTGCTCAAAGCCCCCCAGCTTTTTTTTTATCTCAGGGCAGCTGAGCAAAGCTGCAGCTGTGTACATATGCATAGTGTAGCCTGAACTAAATTATGAATTTCCTAGTCTAGGCTGTGCCTTACTATAAAAAGCCAAGCAGCTTATCGAGTGTTGGCAGCCTCAGAGCTACTCTGCAGTGCTGCGAGTTTGTAAAGCGATTTCCACTTTCTGCTTAAAAGTGAAAAAAACCTCTTTACGAGATTTATCCTCCTTCCTTCCCTGATTACAATTACTACTTCTGCAAATAGTCTAAAAATCAAACACCATTAATGTCATTGTAGATAATGCTCCAGGGTACTTAAAGTAGATCTTTACAAGTTTGCTGACTCCTAGTTTAGGATATAAGATAAAAGGGTGCAGGTAAATAGGTTGGCGTTTGAAGGAGCTTAAGCATACTTGAAGTACATAGAAAACCACATAATTTTTTTCTTTTACATTTCTGATAGATTGAGGATTTAAGTTTTTCAATGATGATTGTATCCAACTGTGGAGATTTCCCTTTACTTCCTATGGATGCAACAGGTAGAAATCTTTTGGAAGTGTGGGATAATCTCTACTTGGACTCATTCGCACTACATAAGTTGAGCTGTGTTGAACTGCACAAAGTCACGCAGGTTCAACGCATATGTACACCATAATGCTGCATTGAGTGGTATGCATTGCGTAAAAAAGGCAGACGTGATGCAATCTTTTGAAATGCCTCTGCATCACAATGCACTTTGGTGCAAAGGGTTGTCACACTTCAAAAAAGGAGAAAAAAGTGTAAAACAGTGTAATGCGTTGTAAAATTGCGTTGCACCACCTCTCACTGCCACCACACAACATACACCAACACACGCATGTTTTAGCATGCGGGCTGGTGTGAACATTTTTCATTGGAACCACTAGAAGACTTTCCATCTATTCCTGTTCTAGTGACAAAGTCATCATTTTGGATGTTCTCTTACTTTCAGTCCCAATGACAATGATCACCAGGACACATAGATAAAGTGAATCTCCCTGGTGGGTGTGCAAATAGCTATAAAAACCTGATAGCGGTTCTAAAACCTTGCCTCTAGATACACTGTAACGTTTCCTTATATTATTTTCTTCTCTGGTCATTAAGACCCGGTCCACAATAGCGCGACTTGTCAGGCGACTTGTCAGCCTGACAAGTCGCGCTCCCTTGCAGTCCATTGACTGCTACAGGACCCGTTCTAATAGAAGCGACACAAGTCCCCCGAAGTAGTAAGGAGTTGTGTCGCCTCAGTGTGAACCGACTCTTATGCACACTTAAAGGTAAACCACAGACGGGAAACCAAAAGCAGAGAAATGAAATAATCTCTGTAGTTTTACTAAGCACCAGTTCACACATATGTGGTGCAGGATCCCTGCGCATTTCCCGTACTGCTATGTGTTTGCGATCTGATGCGGATGTCAATACAAAGTTAATGACACCCCAAACGGAATGCAAACACTGCAGCTTGCCTTCTTGGATTGCATGGTAAAAAACGACCATGAGATCCGGTTGCAGTGCAGCTCCAAAAAAGGTGCCTGCACGTCTTTGGTGAGATGCGGCACTATTTGAGCTTATTCAAAATAAATGGGCTCCAGTCTCACCGCACTGAATAACTTGTGAATTGTAATGTGGTGTGATTCCTGTGTGATTCACGTGCAGGTTATAGTGTGAACCAGGGCTAAAACATTGGGGAAGTTACTAAAACCAGAGCACACAGAATCTGGGGCAGCTGTGCATAATAACCAATCAGCTTCTAACTTCAGTTTGTTCAATAAGGCCCCTTTAACACGGGCGCACCTCCCGCTCATCCCCGCTGAGCAGGCAGATGACAGCTCCGTCTCTGCTCTGTGTGCAAAGACAGGGCTGTCAGATCCCCGCTGTCCTCTATGGGGAGATCGGATGAGAACAGACCGCCTGTCCGTTTTCATCTGATCCCATCCAAACCGATCCTCCAGACGGATGTAAAATAGGGTTTCCATCCGTCTGGATTTCACAGACAGGATCGGGATAGCAGCGGGTATCAGTGGAGATGTCTCCGCTGACTCCCGCTGCCCCTATAGGGATGCATGGAGCATCCGATCAGGTCCGCCTGAAAAACTGACAAGCGGATCGGATTGGTTCGCCCGTGTGAAAGGGGCCTTAGGCTTTGACAATAAAATCTAGAAGCTGATTAGTTACTATGCACAGCTGGACCCGATTTTGTGTGCTCCAATTTTAGTAAATCCCACCCCACTGTCACCACCTCTACGTCTACAGGCTTTGTACTGGGGTAGTGTATAGTCCATAGCTTGTTCTGCATATGAAAAAGACATCATGTCGCATCACATCACCTCCATTAAGGCATTGTGGTTCTCATATTTTATACCCAGAAAATAATCTGAAGACAAATAAGCATAAGACATATAGGAATTAGTGCTCCGAGGGCAGCCAGTCCTTAAATATGACCCAACTGCTTAGTGTCTTAAATTTTTGTTAATACAGGTCATGTATATGGTGCTGAATATATTTCCTCTGCATATTCAGTCCATTTAATGCATGAAGCACATCTTAAATGTTTCCTATTCTGGCACAAGGTTATAAGAAGGATGTGGATTAGAAAGAGAAAAAAAAGCAAAATCTCTAGAGACAAAAATCGTATATACTTTGCTGTGCTGGTTTCCTCCCACAGACACACAAAAATAAAAAATCAATGAACGGAGTGGCTCAGTTTGCATTATTAATGTCAGTATGGCACACAATATCTATAATTCCATTAGATGACCTCTAAGACGAGTATTAGAACAGATAGACATGTACAGGTATAGAATCTTTTCAATGCTGCTAACATCAGAATGTTACGTAATTAGCAGCAAAGACAACAGTGGATTGAAGAGGGGGTGTGAGAGGTTGGTTGCTGGGATGAAATTCCCTTCCAAAAGTTATGTTCACTACTTAAAAAAAAAAAAAATGGCAGTAAACACAGCTGTGAGTCAGCCAGTCATGTATTATTCAGCTCTTCATAGACCTGAACTTCCCGCAGCTTCTTTGCTGCTGCATAGTGGCTGTGTTGAGGTTACTCTGCGCCATATGTGACGGGAAGTCCAAAGAAGCCATATGGTGTGCACGGGCCCCCTTCTACCGTCATTTAACACATTTATGATCTGTAGTCTGCTCAGTGACCTTTCAGGTAGCTACTCACAGAGATCACTAGTATCCTCTGATAATGCATGCACCTGGGTAATATATTTTTATTTTTATTTTTTTATTTTTTAATGATGCTAGTCTCCATATCGAAAACGAATAGGTTACTAAAGTACGAAAAAAACGCCAGAATGATAATTCAGAAGTGATGTAATGTATTTGTATTGTATTTTCAGCCAAAAACTGTACTGATTAAACAAAACATTTAGAAATTTAGATTTAGTATTGTATGAGAAAATTTTTTGTGTTTATCCCTTTGGAAAATTTTCGGACAAAAGCTTATACGAACGATCAGATTATCATATGATCACTTAGAAAGCGGTATTTTTTGTATGATAATCTGATCGTGTGTACCGGGCTTTAGATTTAGTTGTTAATATGAAAGGTTAAGTAAGGTCAATGGTTAATGACCACCATGAAAAAATGCAGAATTATGTCACACAGATGTCAGACATTGCATGTGATTCGGAGCGCACTGCTCTGAAAATCACATGCGATGTCTGTGTGTTGCAAATTTAGCCATACAGAATGTATGGCTGAATTTGCATCGCATTCGGACCAAACTCGCACAGGACCCTTTTTGTGGTCCGCACCAGAATTGGATCGCATAGGTGGTCACACCTATGCAATCCGATTCATGTCCCAACTTACAGTTTGCACTGCGATATGCGAACTGATCTGGGGGTGTCGTTAACTTTATATTGACACCCCCAGCAATTTGCATATGACAGTGTGAACTGCCTGCGAGTCGAGTGCAATGTGGGAACCCGCAGTGGATTTGCAGGGTTCCCGCATTGCATATGTGTGAACCGGCACTAAAGAAGGAAACAAAAGAACAAACATTAGGAGAGAAATAAACAATATATTGCTACTGACAGAAGTCGGTATATAAGCACTTTGTGCCTAAATTATTATTTTTTCCGTATGTTTAGTGCCTTGTTTTTGCATGGGGTGGGGTATAAAGAATAAGCAGACCTTGATGTAGGAACTAGGGTTCGAGTTAGGTGTTGGGATCATGTTAAGGATTATTGGTTGGTTACAGCTCTTAGAACTATCTCCTATACTTTTAATAATGTTTTGTAATAGACACACTGAGCCAGCAAAATGTAGGCACCTGGCTACACTAAGAAATATGAAACAATTGAATGTACACAGTGCTGCACATTTTAGATAGATTTGGTATATAGTTAGTGGACCTCATTGGGATAATCTGAAATAGTTAGACAAGGTGTTAACTATGGGTTTATTTACACAGCAATAGTGTTAAGGTGTGCCAAATGCATTATAAACATAAAAAAGTGCCTTCAAGATTCAGTTTCAATACGTTTTAAAAGGCTAAGGCTACCCAAACAGATGTTTTAGTTTTGTGTGATCTTGAATTGCCTGAATCACCCTAAGGCTTTTTCTGTTTCTAGGCGACTAATAGTAACATTTCCTCAAAGGAGATCATATCACACACCTCCCCCCCAATAAGGCCATTAAAATGTTGTCACCCTCTTACAAACTGAATCACTAGTTCATTATTTATTCCATATTATGGAAAAAATTTGTTTGGCAACTGGGACACCATTATTTGCTTTGTCATGGCTCTGGTAGTCATATGACACTAGGAAATCTGTTGCCCTATTTGACCAGCTTTGTATTCAGCTTGCTAGCAAACATACAAAACAGAAATAGGCATTTTGGGGGAGATGTGCCTTTAAAAGAGAACATGTGCTTTGTCCATGCAGACAAAAGCAACAGGTTCACTTTAATACCAGTCCCACCAGAGGTTTATACTTATTTTTTCATTGGTCCCCAACTGTTCTATATGGCAAAAAACAGGTTCTTCTGGGTATAGGGAAGCATTTCCCTAACCAGCTTCCATCCATGTGACAGCCCTGGCACTGGTGATTGACCCTTTAGGCACCCAAAGCTCTCACATTCAGGTGGATAGAGCATCAAGTATTAACTAGGTTGAGATGAGTTTTCTCTCATCTTGTTTCAGGTGCCCTCATGGGGAGGCCAGATTTCTTCATAAGGTGTGGAAATGCTCTCCAATAAGGTCTGATTGGCTTCGGGTTACTAGTCCTATAAGCAAAAAATTGGGATACCTAATATTTGTAACCCACTGTGGTCTACTTTGGGACTGAGTGGATTAGTACTGCTTGGACTTCAAATAAGGGGGTTCACCCTGAAAGCTTGTCTTAAAAATGTGGATGACCTGACAAGTAATTTATTTTTCTTTGTAACTATTCTTTACAGCTGTTTAGATATAATATATAGAATAATAACAAACTTGAATAAGGCAAATATATTCAATATTCCTCATCCTGCCTTCACCAATGTGGTGTCTGTCAACATAGCCTGAAGTACATATAGCAAAAAATGATTCTGTGAAAGCACAGAAAAGAAAGAAGGCTATCATGTTGGCAAAAAGCGTCAGATAGGTATAATATGAAAATTTTATCTTTAACCACTTGCCTATTGGGCACTTATACCCCCTTCCTATCAGGCCAATTTTCAGCTTTCAGTGCTCTCACGCTTTGAATGACAAATGCGCGGTCATGCAACACTGTACCCATATGAAATTTTTATAATTTTTTTCACACAAATAGAGCTTTCTTTTGGTGGTATTTAATCACCTCTGGCTTTTTTATTTCTTAAAAAAAAAAAGAAAAAAGACAGAAAATTTTGAAAAAAAAAAGTTTGGCACTTATGGGCACTGATGAGGTGGCACTTATGGGCACTGATGAGGAGGTACTAATATGCCGCACTGATGAGCACTGATAGGCAGCACTGATGTGCACTGATAGGCAGCACTGATGAGCACTAATAGGTGGCACTGCTGGGCACTGAGAGGTGGCACTGCTGGGCACTGAGAGGTGGCACTGCTGGGCACTGAGAGGCAACACTGACGGGCGGCACTGATGGGCACTGAGAGACGGCACTGATGGGCACTGAGAGGCGGCACTGATGGGTGGCACTGATGGATACTGACGGATGGCACTGATCAGCACTGATTGGCAGCACCATCAGTGCCCACACTCAGTGCCCATAGTGCTGCTAGTCAGTGCCTAGATGAACAGGCACTGATGGGCACTGACTGGCAGCACTATGGGCACTGACTGTGGGCACTGATGGGGGGCACTGATGGCGGGCACTGTGGGCAGTTGTGGCATTATTTCCCCTCTTCAGTAATCAGGGCACTGGTGATCAGTGCCCTGATTACATTGCTGTGTGTTCCCTTACCAGTGATCGGGCTCTGCTCCTTCCTCACACGCAGTCTCTGTGTGAGGAAGAGAGCTGGCGATGAGAGATGATCTCATATGTTTACATATGAGATCATCTCTCATTGCACGGCCCGATCACGTGGTAAATGGCCGATGTGATTGGCCATTTACCACGATCTGTGATTGGCTGTGTCCAAGGGACACGGCCAACACAGATTTTCCCCGATGCGCGCTCACGGGAGCGCGCGGGGAGCCTGCTTCTGGGAGGCCGTATAAAGACGGCCTCCCGAAAATTAGAGTCCGCGCTGCAGCCGTACTTCGGCTATAGCGCAGACCGGAAGTGGTTAATGTAGCAAAAGTTCATAATGAAATATGTACAAGTAACAAGTGTACACATCAAAGATAAACCCGGATAGAGTAAGCCAAACTCACATGTGCATGAGATACAAGGCTCGCCATTCACAAAAAGCAACAACAGACATGGACACACAAAAAACAGAAACAAGAAACAAAAAACAAAATAGTATCATCCGGACGCCAGGAATGAT